>NC_056733.1:71104276-71159276 GCF_019279795.1 Protopterus annectens | reverse complement strand
TTACTATCTGCTGCCATATTCATATCCTACTTGCCATATCTCCTCACCCCCTTTCCAGCAGAAAAGCATCATGTTGCCTAAAGCCATTTATGATCACTTGGTTCTCAGCAACGGTGAAGGGGGGATATCTGTGGATTAACATGCCTAGGTGTCATACTCGTAGGTGTCCTAAAAGACAACAGAAGGATAATAGAAATACAGATCACATAACTACAAGATAACTGTTTCCAGATAAAACAGAAAATGTAGCCAGTCAGGATTACCCACTGGGGAAAAATAAAACAGTCTAGAGATGTTAAATACTAACAACAGGCAGGATGCAAAACAAAGAGAGTAACAACAACAACATATCCTTTTTTGCCATGACAGTATCTCACCTTTGCTCCACCTCCAAAAGAACAGTCCATCCTTGTTTGTGCCACAACAGTAATTCAGCGTTGCTCCCCCAAGGAACAGTCCATCCTTCTTTGTGCCATAACAGTATCTCAGCTTTGCTCCCCACAAAACAGAAGTTCATCCTTGTTTGTGCTATAACAGTAACTCACCTTTGCTTCCCCCCAAAAGAACAGTCCATCCTTGTTTGTGCCATAACAGTAACTCACCTTTGTTCCCCCTCCCAAACAACAGGCAAATGACCATTTTCCTAACAAACCATCTTTGAAATGCTAAAAGTGATATCAAAGGACCTGTCCCTAAAACATCTGTACATATTTATTGCACAGCATTCCATTTTCATGTATTGGCAATCATGTATACCTCTGAAATGGCTTGACAAACATCCCCATACAATCAGTACACTTCTGAGTAATGCATACAGATAAAACTGTAAAATCCTTTGCTTCAGATTTTTTTCTTAAATACATTCCAGCATATGCAGTATGTAGGCAAAAAAATGGAAACATACCTTCTGAAGTTCAACACTCCTCTGTACAAATATATCATGAAGGAAAAAGGTTTTTGCAGTCTTCCAAACATATACAACTCTCCTTACCATCAGTTTGCCTAGCTACATGGTTGCCTTTTTATTTGGTGTAGATTCAGGGCTGTTAGCATGGTAAATATGTAAATGAGGTGTGAACTTATTAGAACTGCTGAATCCCAAAAACGTGGATCCATGTATAGATCTAAACATAGTGCAGGCACTCCCTCCATGTTTGTTTTTAATGGATTACAACTGTGAATGATTAGTGGTTGGGAGAAGGAAACCATAACAGCACTGCAGGCTACCTTACTTCCACTGGGTATGCCAGGCTAGATCTAAAAAGTATTAGATGTAAGGTTGGAAATGTAAGTAAGCAGCACACAGATCACAGGTTGTGTTTCTTAACATCCAACCTGTTCTTCATTTGTTGGCAACTGCATATATTATTTCCACTTAATATCCTCACACATTTTAAGGCCAATGATATAGAATGGTTTACACACTACATGTCTCAGATTACTGCTCAGATAAATGAAGAATGGCCAACAAAAACAGAAATGTAAGGCAGAGCTGTATATTTGCAAGCAATAATCATGACAGGTTGTGTGATCACTAGGTGCACTACATCCAAAACTAATACATGTACAAATAACACTTGCATGGTTTGATATCAGTGTAGATGCTGTTGCAGTTGGTTGTTTCCATATCCGTTTAAGTTTGTTGCTGCAAAGCTGTTTGTGTGGCAAAGAGGGATAAGTCACCCATCTTGTGTTCTGAAGGTGCCTTGGAGTGAGAGTTCTAATCCAGACCAATGTAGAAATATCTCATGAGTACTAACATTTTCTAGTGTGTATTTCATAGATTGATTTTCCTCATTTCAAGTACCTATCCCTTTTTTCTTTTTTTCGTTTTTTTTTTGAAGGGTCATTATGGGATGTGCCACTTAGCTCAAATTGGACAACTGGCCAGACAGGACCCAGACAGTCAAAAACAGAAACCAGATGTATTCAATTAATATTGTTAGATATCATGTAAACCCATTAAGTGATGTTGCATGGCAGTTAACAGTGAGACCTTGAAAATGATTAGTAAAACAGGGAATTTTGTGTAACTATTCCTGTGGCAGCAAGTGTAAGTGCAGGGCTGGAGTACATATCGTCTTGGATTCTAGTACAGAGTGTGCAACCTTTGTTTTACTGTTGTGACACTAAAACATAGACAAGTGTTTTCTCAACCTTCTTGTGACAACAAGTGCAAGTGTAGGACTACCATACACATGGTCCTGGGTTCAAATATAGCATTTGCCATACACTTTTACTGCTATTCCAATTCCCATTATAGTCACTCTTATGTGTAACACTTGACATGGTGTAGCTGATACTAACTGTATGTATGAGGGCTGAGGCACTAGTATTGTGTTAGTTATTTATTCATTTATCTATGTATTATCACATGTATTCTCAAATGTATGACTGTGGGTATATTCTGTAATATATTCCTATAAGTATATTTTTGCTATCTGGACTTCCATGACTTTCACATTTGTCTAACACACATACACAACAGCCTGTACATCCAGTAACCTTGAATTTGCTTTGTTTGTTACTTTTGCGCTCTGCTTACCATCACACAAACATGGTGCTCAGAGGTGTGCACTGCTCAGCACCATGTCTGCATGATGGTAAGTGGAGCGCAACATTTTCAAACAGTGTTGCGCACTCCCAGTAAATGCAATGACTGAAACTGGCAGGAAGCATCATTCTCCATTGCTCTAGATCTGTGGCGGACATGGCAGGTGTTTGTGGGGAAGGTGTCAGGTTTAGGGCACAGAGATGGGGTGTCTAGGAGTCTGAGACTTTTATTAGACTCCTAGTTAAGAACCACAGTGCCAGACTTTTGCAGAGGGACTATTCTGGCTCCTAGTGTAAGTCTGAAGCTTGGGAATAATTTAGCCTGGGCTGTAACCAGTGCCACCAGTATCCCCCGCACTGGTGAACAATGTAGACATCACTACAATGACCTCCAGAGGAATAAGAGGGATACCCTTGACCATTGGATTGGGGAATTTAGTACTGTGAACATCCCACACTTGTGTATCAACTACGGAAAGTACTGGTAAGACTTAAAAGCTGAATATAGGCTAGACTGGTATTCATAATGGTATTCTGTTCTGTTCTAGTTTTTACAGCTGCCAGGTGAACCATGGGGATAGATTGGCAAGGATGAGGGAAGCATGAGGTATGCATGCAGCTTAATAGTAGTGTTATTCTTGCATTAAAAGTTAAAGATAGCTTTTTTGGTATTTATCATAGAGTTGTATTAAAATGAACATGCATATATCAACTGTAAAAGAAAGTATGCATACAGTAGTCTGTAGCACAAACCAAAAGTCCAATATTACAATATCAAATTGAGCATGCATATCTCAACTGTAAAAGCAAATATGCATGCATTAGTCTGTAACACAAACCAAGAGTACAATATTAGACTTTAGTCGGAGGCTGTGGGTTCAGAGACCACACTTCACAACTGTACAATACTGTTAATTCTTCAATTATGTGTAATTTAAAGGTTTAAAGTAAAACCTCTATACCAGTGTCACACATGTCCGGCTGTAAACTGTAATCTGTATAATTGGAACATGCATATGTGTAAGATATGCACATGTCAAGGAGTACTTGCTGAAATCTGTAGTATAATGTGCATCTGTTAGAAGCTGGTAGTCTTAAAAGTAAAAGTTAAGATAACAGAGTCAATTAATTGTATCAATGCATTGTATGTCACATATGAAGGTGCTAATCTTATCTCTTTTTTCCTCATCCTAACCCTTATCTTCTCTCTCTCTTGTCTTTCAACTTTTCCCAGTTAGGGGTCGTCACAGTGGAACTCCGGTCCGCTAATGATTGGCAGTGGATTTTTATGGTGCCGAGTTGACAGCCCGACGCCCAACCTTTAAAGAAGGCACACGCATTCACGCATGCACCTACCTGCACGTCTTTATATGACACTCAACCATGGGGAGGACATGCAGACTCCACACAGAAGGCGCTCCAGCAGAGAACTGAATGGGAGAACCTCTTGCTGTGAGACGACAATGCTAACCACTGCACCACCACGGCCATTCTAACCCTTATATTCTCTTTATTTTATTTTCATTTTATTTTTTTTTTATTATTACATGTCACTGAAATGTGTCCATGTACCACATCACTAAATGCTCCACAGCACAGCAGGGTAGGCATCCACCACAGGATCCTCCTGCCCCCCCCCCTTCACTGGCTCCAACAACATTGCCTAGCACATCTGGGAGCCAAGTTGGTAGCACTATCTCTGCTGCCTCTGCACTACCTGCTACCTCAGGTAGTCCTACCCCATAGGCTGTTCCAGTGATATCCTCCGGGAGCAGTCATGGAGGTGGTGATTTTATCACTTTTGCTGAATTACCAGGGATGGTGCTTAGGGTTGTGCACTGTACTGTTGGTACACACCTACACTGGCTGGAGAAGCTGCTCTCCCTCATTTTACAAAATACCAGTAGGAGGAATGCAGACATCAGGCATTCCAGCCAGTGTTGGAATGAGATGACAGTGATGACAGTCCAGTGGCTGAGAAGTCGATTCTCACTGTCACCCAGCTTGACAACCATGTGTTTATGATGTACCCACCCTCACCCCATTCATGATGTCCCCCAACCTTTTGTGTCCATCACCATCACTGTCTCTTTTCTAGTTTGTCTTGTCTGTCTGCAATTGCTTCCTCGTCTACCCAACTTCCCTAACCCAGGAATTCCTATATCCCTTCTCCAACATTCCTCTCCCTCTCTATCTCTCTCTCTCAAAAAAAAATGGGCACCTGTCCCACAAAACAAAAATCATTCCATACATAGTTCTCCATTTTGCTCGTATTTTCTTCACACACTTGATTTGGTCCAATTCACTATACAACGCAATTGTTTTGTGGACACCCCTCTCTCTGGAGGTGACATTTCAAATTCAGTTAGGATTTGGCAGATATGTTTACTATACACTGTTAAATAAATGGAGAGCTTTGGTTCTTTCCTACCTCCCTCCTGCACATTCCTGCTATCTCTTTGTTCTTCCCTCTGCTTGATCCCCATTTCACCACTGTCCTACCTTCCCCATTTCTTTAACGCATTATTATGCGATGGTGGACATCACACACCAACACACAGCAATGTTAATGTGAAAGTAAGAAAAAGTATTACATCCAGCTGTATTTGAACCCAGTACCATCTGGCCCCAAAAAGGAATGTATCACTACATTAACTGCATTAACAGGTGCTGCTACAGAGTCATTTAAGTATCAGGTGTATTCCAGAGACTCAGTACTAACTCTCAGACTTTGTTCTTCCCCCTGCTTGCTCCCCATATCACTACTTTCCTGTCTACTGCATTTTAACACCTTTAATCTGGTCAGAAAAATAGAATGGCACACAACACACATAAGTAGTAGAAAAAGTAAAGGATCCCTTCACTTTTTGGGATCCAAGTTTGTGAGGAGGTGCACATCTCTTACCAATGTGCAGTGACAGTGAGTGGAGGCAAAATGCAGCAACACATCTCATATTAACAATTCATATAATTGCATTATCACTCTGTAATAAAAAGTATTTTAAAGTATTAGATACACCTGTATTCAAACCCAGTACCATCTTGGCCAAAATTTGGAATGCATCAATGTAGTAACAAGTGCTGCCACAGGGTCAGTTAAGCAGCAAGTGTATTTCATAGACTCAGTACTAACTGTCAGGCTTTAGCAATGTGGCTCATATTTGTGCACTGCTTACCTACACACAGACACCTGCATCTCATATGTGTATGCACTTTGCTAACCATCACATAAACCCACTGCTTGCTGCACTATTGAAATGTTTATATGATGCTGTATTACTGCTTACTATCCATTTCATGTGTATGACATGAAATTACATGTGTAAACATTACAAACTGAGGGCCCTACCAATATGTCACATATTTACAATACAGCCATCTGTTGCCACTCCCCCAACCACTGCAACCCTGGTGCCTCAGTACTCATTCCACACACATATCAACAACAGTACAAAATGTAATATCAAATGTTGTGTGCTATGCAATATAAATCAATCTGGTAACATGCAGAACTACAACTATTGACCCATATGTCTAAAAACACTTATATACAAGGCTAGGGAAAGAATCAGCATGGACCATATTAACAGGGACATAGGTGACCTTCAACACACTTGACCGTACTCATTTTGTTTTGTAATTGTAATTTAACCTTGTGGACTTCTTCGATACTGACCTGACAGACCTAGATGAGGGATAACAGGGTATACTGCCTATGTTGACTTATCCAAGGCCTTTGAGATTATCCCCCATTCATGTGTCATAGTGAAGATCTCCCATGTGAGAATTATACCATACAGTAGTACAGGGGTAGGCAACTGGCTCACTGACATAACACACACTTTCAAAGTTGGGGACTGCACCTCCACCAGTATCCAGTTACCATTAGAATACCACAAGGATCTGTGTTGGTCCCTTAACTGTTTGCAAACTACTTCCCTGAAGTGCAGACAATGGTAGGTGGCCTGTGGTTTACTAAGTTTGTGGATGACTGGTAACTGGATGCACTAATATAGAGCCCCCCAATTATGGTAACATATTATAGAAGGAACTGCCACACACAAATGATTGGTGCCAAACTCATGGACTGAACGTAAAAGCATACAGTGGGTCATTGTCCTCTTTGGTAATGAAGTACACATGATAACTATGGTATACATAGCACCCCTCTAAGCTCAGACACAGTGCTGTGATACTTGGGATCATGTGTTGATAGCAATCTACACTTTCATACTATGTGTCCATAGTGGTGACATACACATTCTACATTGTGCACATCATACATATTGACATCACATCCAAGACCAGGTAGCCATACCTCTTCTGTACTCTACCCTTATCAGACCTCTAATTGAGTACAATGCTCCCTTCTGTCTGTACCTCACCAGACACCTGCAGCAATTTGAGAAAACACAGGGTTGTGCCTGTGATACTCCAGGGCCTTCAAACATGACATACATGGAAAGACTGAAAGACCTCTCACTGTACTCAGTATCATGCAGGCTTCTGAGAGGTGAACTATGCCTGCCCTACAAAGCAGTCTCACACCCTGCCCTATTGGAAATGCTGCACATCTGCAAATCAAATGGGGCAAAAATAATTTGGCCCAGGGTTTTCAACCTAGCATGTGACATAAACAGAACATGCTGGGGAGACAGATATATCCCCCAATGACTCACACTCCTCTATAATAGGCTCCCACTTCATGTGAATCAGTGCTCCTCAATGACTCTGTTCAAGTGCAACCTTCACTACTGGTCGGGTGATTGTAAAGTCACCTCTGGAGTGGCACCTATATCCCTCATGGACAGGGCCAGTTGGTGCTGCTCACAAAATCATTCTGCTAACAACGACCATTCAACTATGTTCAATAAGGGTACTTATTGTGTGTTTTTACACAGCTAGGCTTCTAAACACTGTACGTCCATTAGGCTATTAGCCTCCTATGTACATATGAAGCTATGAGCCTATACAGGTTTGTCAACATTTTGTCTTCCACATGGCCTGCTGATGTCATCTACTATAAGTTCATCCACCCGCAGTTTTGTAAAAGTCAGACTTGTGCTGTGGTGCTTGCATAATGTACTGTGTTCTGTAGCCTGTGTACTTAGGTAAGGGTTCTGTTCTCACTGCAATAAACTGAGCGTGTGTGTGTGTGTGTGTGTGTGTGTGTGTGTGTGTGTGTGTGTGTGTGTGTGTGTGTGTGTGTGTGTGTGTCTAGCCAGATACAGAAGTGTGTATCCTGCAGTTACTGCTCCAGTCCCATGAATTGACAGAATTTTGATACTTGATCATGCCTACAGATCCATTTCATGCAGGCCTCCCAACTTCTTCTCTACAACATGCACTGCTGATGTCATCCACTATAAGTTGACCTGCAGTGATGTAAAAGTCAGACTTGTGCAGTTGTGCTAGCGTAAAGTACTGTGTTCTGTATTCCATGTACTTAGATGGGTAGGGGTTCTATTCTCACTGCAGACAACTCTGTGTGTGTGGGGGGGGGGTGAGCTGTTGCTTGACATTATAGAGAGCATTTTACACCAACATGTGGGACACTGTTATATTCTTCTCAACAGACACTACTGATGTCATCAGATATAAAGTGTTGTCTGAGACAGTCCAAGTTGGACTTGAGCTGTGACACTTGTTAAAGTACTGTATTCTGGAGTCTGTGTACTTAGGTAGGGATTCTATTCTCACTGCAGTCAAGTGTGTGTGTGTGTGTGTGTGTGTGTGTGTGTGTGTGTGTGTGTGTGTGTGTGTGTGTGTGTGTGTGAGCTGTTGCTTGACATTATAGAGATCATTTTACATCAGCATGCGGGACACTGTTATATTCTCAACAGACACTGCTGATGTCATCAGCTAGAAAGTGTTGTCGGAGGCACTCCAAGTCAGACTTGTGCTGTGGCACTTGCGTAAAGTACTGTGTTCTGTAGTCTATGTACTTAGGTAGGGGTTCTATTCTCACTGCAGTCAACTGTGTGTGTGTGTGTGTGTGTCTGTGTGTGTGTGTGCATGTGTGCGCATGCACATTTGTGCACTTGCTTGACAGTAGAGAGAGCATTTTACAACAGCATGTGGGGGCATTTTTGCTTTTGCCATCTTCCTCTAAGCAGACTCTGCTGATTTACGGATGTGCAGAATACACATTAGGGCAGGGTCAGAGATGTCCTGAAGTCCAAGCACAAGTCACCTCATCCTTTCCAATACAGATTTCAGGAGCAGGGCTTTCAGTCTATCCATGTATGTCATGGCATGATTTGTAGGTCCTGTGTTTTCTTGATGTGAAATCCCTATGGTCTGTCCAGCTGCTGCTGGTGTCTGGTGAGGTACATGCCAAAGGAAGCATTATACTGTATTAGTGTTCAGATGAGGGTTGAGTACAGTGCTGTTACATCCTCCTCAAAACTGGATACAGTGGCCTTACTTCTGAGGTGCATGACATAGCCTTTTAAAACCACTGTGGACACTTGGTTGAAGTACAGATTGCTATCTACGTGCATTCCCAATTCTTGCAACATTGGTTTCAGCATAGGAGGGAGTGTTGTCAATAGTGTATTTACCAGGAAATTAAACTTTGCGTAAGGCACATATCCTGACACATTCTGTATTTATTAGTAGACCGTGTGGCTTTGGCATCAATCAGTTGTGTGTGTTAGCCCCTTTTGTACTATACCCACATCATTGGTGGACTCAGTGATTACCACCAATATGCATGAATCAGCAAACTTGGTAAGCTGCAGGTCATATTTTGTAGCCTGGACTGTTGAGAAATAGATTCCAAACAGTATACGGCCCAGCAGAGATCCTTGGGGTGCACCAAAGGTAGAGGTTGATTCACCAACTTTCACAGTATGTGGTATGTCAGTGAGGGCATTGGTTAACCATCTAGCCAAATAAGTGTTAATCCCTAGCTGGTAGAGTTTATCAATGATATCTGAGTGGGGGGATTATGTCCAAATCCTAGGACAGATCAAGATAGGCAGTATGCACTGTGTTACGTTCATGCAGGCCTATCACACAGAAATGATGGACTGTGACAGCATCACAGATTGCCTATAGCGTGGCTCAGAATATACACCTACCTGACACGGTGTGATACACTGGTAAATGGAAGGCAGCACTCATCCCACAGACTGCTAATTCATATAATCCCATGTGGTGTCATCCAAAAGAACATGTTCTTTTGGCTAATACCACACAGGATTGTATGAATTAATGATGTGATACACACTTCAACACACCCTACAGATGGTCTATGTTCCTGTAGAAGGGTGTACATCGACATGCATCCATACGAGTGGGCTGGGGACAGCACCTGATGCATGCATGTATAGACACATCCTGACTGTCCTGATCTGTCAGGTCAACCAACATGCCATCATACATCTTTACTAAATGGACACTAGTATTATCCCGGCTGTGTGCAACAGACATGTGTGAGTTTTTTATACTACAGCTATGTCTGTTACGTCTGTCAGATGTCCTCAAAGAGCATCATCCTGTGGAACTTGAAAAGGCCAAGGTATTCAACAGGAATCCACACTGATGTATTCACTCCACAATGACAGATGTCGCCATCAACACCTATATCACCAAGTAGGTAGAACAGTGGATCACATACATGGCATCTAAATATGTAGAAATGTGTGAAGTGACCTATATCTCATGTCCAGTGATCGTGTGTACATCAGAGCTGTCTGTTAGGCCCTTTCCTGTCCATGATTGAAATCACAGACATCAAGAATGACATACAAATCCTGTGACTCAACAGCTGTCTGGAGGACTACAGATTGTGGATAATCATTGACTCCAACTGTGATATTGGTATAATACAGACAGTATCAGCACACATCAAAGACTGCTGCCACAGTCATAACAACACATGAGATGAAAAAAAAGTGGGGATTTGTTTTGTTATACAAACAAATGCACAAACCAATGATCATGTAGACTTCATGGTCTATCAGCAGACCAGTTGTTATGTGGCCTGTGTCCTGGGATATATGGTATGTAGAGTGTCCACCAGCATGTGTCCACAGTGGTGAGTATGCCCTTGTATGTAACACTACAGAGTATGTGCAGGACATCCACATAACAGGCCATAATACCTCTATAGTTCACAGCCTTCACTACACCAATACATGAGTAGAATTGAACCTTCCTTATGTCTCTCCATACACATCTTCCAATGATGTGCAACTTAAGTGTACCACCTTTGTCACTGTGAGCTGTCACACATTTGTTTATGCATATCTAAGTATTAGTTTAATTGTATAAACATTGCTGTCTGATGGCACGGAACCCCCATCAAGGTGTAATACCACATGCATGTGTGATATCTGTTTTGGTGATATACTAATGATATACATAGCTGTTTAATGACATTGATGGCAGGGTTTACATTCATAACAGTGCAGATTGTGCTATATATATATATATATATATCTGCCATGTACACCAGTCAACTAGCCTGTAGTGATCATAATGTCAAGTGTGTCTCCTCACAGCTTCTGCATATGTTTGTGTCAGGATAGTGTGCTTGATTACACTACACTCATAGATTGCTGACATGTCCTAATAGTTGTACAAGTGTGTTGGTGCAGAACCATCCATGCTCACTCAGAAATACATATGCACATATGTTGTGTCAGAGACATGGGTATTACTGGTGGTATTATTCTGATATTGTCTATGATTGTGCGTGATGGTTTTACTGCTCTCCATGAGCCTATATCTGTGTCCTACTTGTTAGAAGCCTTTGCTGACAAGCATACTCAGGCAAATCAGTTTGCACAGCTTCACAATATGCGCCCAACCCCAATTGTATTTAGCATCTGTGATACATGTCTTCTCCATTGTTCATGTCTGGATACTTATATCACACAGACATCCTCCACTATTATGTAACCTTGTGTGACAGTCACATCATGTACATTTGTCACTGTGCAGTCCATATTGTACCATGTGGAGATGTGATTAGTGTTCCTGCTGTAACTGTCTTAATTTTACATTTCCTTGTGTGTGGTACATTACAATGTTTCACCTGTCCTCCTTCCCAGTGCTCATCCCTAAATTTCATTTGTGTGTTCCTATTCAATAAACACACTTCCAGTGACTGTGCTTCACACAAATCCCAGGGATTAACCTTTTAAGTAAATTGCAGTAATAATTAGAATTGTCCATGATTTTGTCCTCCCCCCATTATCCATTATTTTGGCTTTGCCTAGCATTCTTGAGCAAAGACATTGGAAGGTATGCCCTCAACTTGGAAATGAACATAAAAACCAGGCAGTGTGTGTGTGTGTGTGTGTGTGTGTGTGTGTGTGTGTGTGTGTGTGTGTGTGTGTGTGTGTGTGTGTGTGTGTGTGTGTGTGTGTGTGTGTGTGTGTGCGTGTGTGTGTGTGTGTGCGTGTGTGTGTGTGAAGAAATTCTAACCTCTGCATCACTATACCACCATAAAGTTAAAACTGTAAGCATTTGTTGGGCAGTAGACACATTTAAGGAATTTAAATATAATGTCTTAAACGATGACACTACAAAGGGTCTGAATGATTGGAAGTATGTTTTTTGCTTCACTCTATCTATCTATCTATCTATCTATCTATCTATCTATCTATCTATCTATCTATCTATCTATCTATCTATCTGTCTATCTATCTATCTATCTATCTATCTATCTATCTATCTATCTATCTATCTAATGATACTCCTGCATGACTGGATGAAATGAATAAGGAAATAAACACACTTTCTTATTGTTTCATTCTATCATCTCTGAAATTGTGAGCAAAAACTATATTATTGTCTACCTGCAGCAGAAGAGGGAGGCAGATTATATTTCTTTTTAAAAGAAAAAGGTGAAAATAAAGCAGGAAGCTGACTCATGGAATTATATCCACTGGGCCAAAGTAAGACAATGTGCAAAGCTTCTTGAGAGGACTAGTACAATGATGGAGTTCATGGAGGAATGCGCATCATATGATATTCGTAGGAGATAGGAAGCAATGGGAATTCTACTCTGGAGCACTAGTGAGATTTTCCTTACAGTGATGCGTCCTATTTGGAACTACAAGTGTTTATAAAATCTAGGAAAGGGTGGACACTAAAAAACACAAAAAACAGTGGACTTACTAAGTCGTGCTTTACTTGCAGTATAGTATAGTAGCTAATAGTGTGAGCTAAGAAGTGGCTGGCGCATGTTTCATTAACTTATAAATAACAGCTATGGATAATCAGAACAGTAGATATTTAAAGGGCATCCATCTACAGTAACCTTTAGGACTGAACCAACAGGCATTAGGACCAGTCAAAATTTAAAACTTTTCCCAAGCTGCCTGGGACTATTACCATAATGTATCAGTCATTTTTTATTCTTTGGTTCTCCTGTTACAGTGCCGAGTTAAGGGAAGAAGAAGAAGAAACAGAAGAAGAAGAAGAAGAAGAAGAAGAAGAAGAAGATGAAGAAGAAGAAGAAAGACAAAAGAAGAGGAGAAGGCAGACCTCCAGAAAGAACAATCCAGTAGGGGAGGGTGGAGGGAGAATTACTGAAAATAGGCCTTTTTTACAGATCTCGGACTATGATAATATATAACTTCTATATCTAATAGCAGGAAGTATCTGTTGTGTAACCTTCAGAATAGACTTCCCTAGCACCATCTTGAAAACATCCTACCAATGACAATAACCATGAAGGAAAACCTGTACCTGGAAATCATGTCTACCTTATAAAATCTTGGAAAAGGTGCTCAGAGAAGACCAGGTTGCATCTGCACAAATGTCATTAGTGGTGGCATTAAAAATTCTAAAGAGGTAGAGATCTCTTCGATATAATGAAGTCAATGAATTACAGGTAGACATTTGCCATACTTCTCATGACAGAATTTAGTGCAATTGTGATGTTGAAATTTTTAGGAATTTTAATGCTTTTGTGAGGTTCCAAATATCATACTTTTTGTTTTAGAGGAGTTTAAGACTAGCTTATAGTTGTTTGGCCATGCATTAAAGAAATGGAGGTTGGACTGAAGCTGGATTTGAACAAATGAATGTGAAGGATTGGATTGAAGGATAACTATTACATTGGCCTAAAGAGTGATAGGGAGGTTAGGAAGGAAAGAGGGTAGTACAGTGGGGTGGATATAGAGTCTTGGAGCACTGTTTTGGTAAAGGGTGCTGGAGGTGATAGGTATGAACCAATTTTGACTCTGAAGTAAGTATTTGTTAAGAAATCTTGGAACCAGGTGATGGTGTTGGAGCTATCTCTGATTTCTTAGAGGGAGTGCAGGAGAAAGAGGTGGTTAGTAGAATCAAAAGCTTTGGTAAGGTTAATGAAGAGTGCTCCTGAAAGGGTTCCTTTATCCATGTTTAGAAACATCTCCTCTGTAAGTGACCATGTTTTTAAGCATCTGTTTCACAACAGCAGCTTTTCTGTATTGGAATGAGTATCTATGAGTGCTGACTAGAGATGGTAGGTGGAACTTACACATACATATAGAAGGGGAAAGCATGATTTCTTTTTGTGTGGATGGGTAAGATCAGCCCTATACTACACCATTCCTTATGGACTATTAGTTTGTTATTAATATTTAAGTAAAGCAGCTGTACATTTTGGATTAATGTAAAGTAGACATGTTTCAGAGATATTTTATTTTCATTTTCCTACATAAGTAATGAATATCTATTTTTATTAAGTAATACTCTTTGAACACAGAACAAAAGTCCAAGAAAATAAAACATTTAATTTGATGAGCAATCTCTTCCTAAGAATGTAGTATTTGCATTAGTTTAATGTGAACATGAATCCAAAATACCAATGCAACAAACGATAGTGCAGAAAAATATTTTGGATTTAGCACTAAAATACAACACTCATACTTTTATTCATTCTCTGATATTGCTTTATTTAGTTCAGGATCACTGGAGAGTCTGTGTCTGTCGTGACACTCATTAAACACAATGCAGAAAAATTAAACCTGGAAAGCCTTTGATCCTATCAGAGGATGCACTCACATATACACCCATATTTATAAGCAACATGGGAAATCTCCAATTCACTTCCTGAATGCATCTGAAATGTGGAAAGAAAACTGAGCATTTTGCAAAAATGAGATGGACATAGAAAAGGCATACAAACTCCAGAGGAGCCTATCTACTGTTCCACTGTAAAATATGGCAATTCAGTTCCATGCTGGAAAACAGGTTTGCAGCCAGCTATTCCACTTAAACTCCCATCCAAATTCCAGTCATTCCTAAGTCACTCCCATCCATACCATTACTGAGGAATATGTCCTTAATGCACAGGCAAAGGCCAAAAACACTTCTTCCTTGCATCTATAGGCCCTGATAATATATGGGGTTGTCTGATTAATAGTGACAAGTACAGATTTGTAGAAACCCTCCTTAAACTGTTTAAAGTAGGCCTAGCTACAGGCTGTGTCCCAGAATCATTCTGCATTACTGTAGTGATGTCACTCCACAAAGGTGGACCCTACTTGGGCTGTAGAAACTGAGTGCATCATCACTGACCTCATAAATCACGATATCCAAAATTTCATTTGCCTTGACACACAGCCATTTGGCTTTGTAAAAGGATGATCATGACTGCTAAAAATTGTGAGATTCTCTGCGAAGGTCATTCAAGAGGTAGACATGGGCATATCATTTATGCTGTCTATCTTGATCTGGCCAAGACATTTGACACCATAGCACATGAAGTAATTGTTAATAAGCTAATAGCATTAAACTTTGATCCCTATGTGGTAAGATAGCTCAAGCATACCTCTCAACCTCTTAGAACAAGAATTCTGGACAAAGACATAAATAATGGGGGGGACAAAGGCCCAAAAATAGAGGTGCTTTTTAAATATTGCTCTCTGAAACTTAGAAAGTTGAGAGAATAATAGATTTTGCATTATCATAAATTTTCTGAAAGGTATGAATTCTGAAACTTAAATGTTTGTCATTATTTTCTGACTTCAACTCTCAATGATTTGCCAGAAAACCACAATTTTATGAGAAAACAGACCGGAAATATGAGGCAAAAATCTGGGTGTTCTGCAAAAATCTGTACAGTTGAGAGGTATGGGCTCAAGGACAGAATGAACATTGTCATGTAGGTAATGCCTCTTCAAACAAAGAGAAGGTGACTATTGATGTCCTCTTGGGATCTCAGCTTGGCTCCCTCCTGTTTGGCATTTATTTTTCTGACATCAAAACTGTTAATAATTCTATCTGGTTGCCCACATTTGCTAATGACTGGAAGCTGGATTTAACTCTGAAGCATGGTTTTCAATTGTCCTGATTTTTGCAGAATGTCCAGATTTTTGTCTCATATTTTTGGTCTGTTCCTCTTAAAATTTGTGGAGTTTTTTTGGGCAAATTACTGTCGATGGAAGTCACTAAATAATTACAGACATTTGAGTGTCAGATTTCATGCCCTTCAGAAAATGCATGCTAATGCAAAACCTGTTATTCTATTATCTTTCTAAGTTAACAAAAGAAAGTATGCTGTCATGTCACCCAAAGATGCATTTACCTTTCAAAATGTAGTATCCTGAGTAGCATCCTGCCCTCACCAAGAATGATACCACGGTATAAAGAAAAAATTATCAATTTCAACAATTGGCTAAGTTTCTGGTGTCATTCAAAGGGGATCCAGTGTCTGTCCACCTGGGATGACATGCTTGACAAGCCACGATGCTTCACTAGAGACGACTTGCACCTGTCACCTTTAGGCTTTCGAATACTGGCCAAGGCTTTTGCCACCCCCATAGTGCCTTTTTTAGGCAAGGCTCAAAAGACAAACCCACCACCATAAATAGCACAAGTAACAAAAAACTAAGGGTGATGCTACTCAATGCCAGAAGTCTAAATCTCAAAATGCATGCACTCGAGGCACTCATCAGTATGGAGAAAATTGATATATGTGCAGTAACAGAAACCTGGTTTAAGGCTCCAGAGAGCACCCCAGCACTACCAGGCTACAACTCATACCATACATTTTGGCTACAGAACCCGGACCGAAATACAAAAGGCGAGGGTGTATCCATGTTCATCAAGGATGCCCACACCTCCAGGTTAGTGGCACAGCACGATTCTTCAGAGATCATCCACGTGCAACTAACAACGGGCAAAACTGCAATTCAAATTGTAGTTTCCTACAGATCACCCACCATGTCCCAGGACCCCCATTCCACATTTCTGGAAACACTGGGAAATATAAAGAGCCTGCCAAACCCCCTAATATTGGGTGATTTCAATTACCCAAACATTAACTGGGAGAACTACTCAAGTACTAACTCCCTTGCCCAACATTTCCTAGAATTTATAAACTCAAATGCCCTGGATCAATTGGTCAACACTCCCACCAGAGGTGACAACATACTGGACCTGGTCATCACCAACATGGGCGACCGGTGCTCCACACTGGAGGTCAACCCCTCATTGGTTAGATCTGACCATAAACAAGTCACTTTGGATATCCACATTCCGCCCCCACCCCCGGACAAGGAAACCACAATGAAAAACTTTTCAAAAGCAAACTTCACGTTACTTAAGACCAAGGTGGAAAGTTTGAAAGCCCCCATGCTAAAGGATAACACTGTCCAAGCTGCAAAATCCTTTACTAATGCATTCTACAGGCACCTACAAGAATGCATGGATCGTGCTATCCCAAGCAAAACCAAGACTCACTCCTCCAAGAAAAGGAAACCAGTCTGGTGGACTCCTGCCATAAGCAAGCTATACAATAGAAGGTGGAAACTAGTACAGAAAAGAGTAAAATCCCAAGAAGGGAAGACATCCCTGATCAGTATCAGCAAGAAACTACTATCCCTCATAAAATCATCCAAGGCGAGCTTCGAAAGAAAAATTGCCAAGGACTCCAAAGATAACCACAAGGCATTCTTTAGCTATGTCAAGAATCTAAGTGCAATGCTCTGATCTGCTCGGAGTTAGTGCAGAATGATACAAAATACTCTGAACCGACCGATATCGCCAACATCCTGGCAGACAGGTTCAGCATAAACGTCACCCCCCCTCTCACCCCCAAAAGGGCCCATAACCATACCAGAAGAATGTAGAGCCCCTGAAATCACAGACACTCAGGTTAAAACAGCCCTCTCCAAAGCCAAAAACACAGCATTAATGGGACCAGATGGTGTCCCAGGGTACGTTCTACACAAGCTCAAAGATGAACTAACCCCTCACCTAAACACACTGTTCAAACTCAGCCTCACCACAGGTTACGTACCCATAGTGTGGTGCACAGCAATGGTTATTCTGCTCCACATAGGTGGAGCCACAGCAGACCCCAGGAACTATCACCCTATAAGCCTGACTAGCTTGGTCTGCAAGGCTATGGAGTGCATCATCATGGAACTCATTAACAGAGACATTGGGAACCACCAAACACTGGACCCTACCCAGTTCGGCTTTGTTAAGGGCAGATCATGCCTCTTAAATCTGGTGGACTTCTTTGAGACAGTTACCAAGGCTATAGACAAGGGAAAGGTGGTACACACAACCTACCTAGACCTCGCAAAGGGCTTCAACACCATTCCCCATTCTGGTATTATAGACAAGCTTACCAGCCTAAACATAAACCCCTATATCACAAGATGGGTTGCCAACTGGCTCATGGACAGAACCCACATGGTAAGAGTTGTGGGAGCTAGGTCTGACTCTAAACTGGTTACAAGTGGCTTTCCCCAGGGCTCAGTCCTAGGACCCCTCCTGCTCGGCATATACTTCTCAGAGGTACAGGCAAGCACAGGAGGACTATGGCTGACCAAGTTCGCAGATGACTGCAAACTAGGGGCTATAATTGATTCTCCGGTTGACACAGACATCCTCCAGAAGGGTCTCACTGAGAAGGATACCTGGTGTCAAAATCATGGCCTCAAGCTAAATGCCAAAAAGTGCATAGTCATCCCCTTTGGGAAAAACAAAGTACCCACAAACTACCACATATGTAGTAGTCCCCTAAATACGGAAGATGTAATAATGGATCTGGGGACCCAAGTAGATAGTAATCTCTACTTTGATAATCACATTGCCAAAGTGGTTAGAAAATCCTTCTACGTGGCCCACCTTATCACAGAAGGGTTCGCATCCAGATCAGAAGAGGTCATTGTGCCCCTCTACTCATCACTCATCAGACCCATCATAGAGTACAATGCCCCATTTGGGATGTAACTTACAAGACACCTGCAACAGCTGGAATGACCACAAAAGTACCTCACCAAGAGGATCACTGGCCTGAAACAGATGCCCTACGCAGCTCAACTGAAGAAACTCCAGCTGTACTCGGTTGCATACCGCCTACTCAGAGGTGATCTCTGGTTACATACAAGGCCATGTCCAATCCAGAATTGATGGACATGCTCCACCTAAAGAAAAGCTTATCTCCTCGAGCCACATGCTCTAGGATCTAAACCTCACCACAAAAATAAATAGGACATGCTGGCAGGATAGATTCCTGTCCCAGAGCCTTCCCATGCTTTGGAACAAGATTCCAATCTACATTAGGCAGAGCTCCTCACTAACACTCTTCAAGAGAAACCTTGACGAGTGGATGGGAAACAGAAAGTTTACCCCAGGGATCACTTCAATGGCTCTGCTGGACAGAGGCACAGGGAACTAATCTAAGGGTGTTGCGAAAGCCAACACATTCTGGCTAGGCTTATAAATGCCTTCGAGCAGATAGCCTAGTACCTACCTATGAACCTATGATGTAACATAAGTTAACACCTTGTGTTTAGACAAAGGACTGAAAAAAAACTCCAAGAAATGTAACATTATCTCCCACAAGAAACAGCTAATCAATGCAGCCTACAGCACTGACAACACCCCATTATAAAACAAGACAGTGATTAGAGATCTGGACACCTGGGTAGATAGCTTCCTGTCCTTTGATCATCATGTGACATCTGTAGTCAGCAAATACTGCAATGTTTCCCAACAAATTGTCATAGGCATCCTTTCCAAATCCAAGGTAATTATCATTCCCTTATATACTGCCATGGTCATACCCATTATTCAATATAATTCACTTTTTGGCATGTATCTTACTAGAACATAATAAAACCCCAAAACACTGCAGAGATCCCTTATGAAAAAGTCATTAGTCTCTAAAAAACTTAGTTACCATGAGAGTCTGGAGGCCTTCTTCAAGTAGTCTGTCTTATGGGCTCCTGAGTTGAGATTTCTGCCTAGATGACCATCACCTAGGGAACATGCTGTCCTTGACCTCCCTTTTTCACAGTATGCCAAATAGTGCAGCCAGCACTAGAACCGGACATCTAAACCTAAATCAGAAAATAAATAAAACAAACTGGAAGGGTGGATTCATCACCCAGCATCTCCCCTTGCTTTTTGGAATAAACTTAATTGCAGGTCAAGCAATGCAATTCCTTGTCATCCTTCAAGCATAGCTTGGATGACTGGATGGGCACCCTTACATTTATACTGGGAATTACAAGCTTCACCCTTCTTCAGAAAGGTGGTAGAACCTGAGGGTGGTTATTAATAAGGTGCGCATTGCCTCTGCTCCAATTGCCTTGCATATTCTATGACCGTACAATCCTGTATGAAAGGACACTGTGTGTTACTATTGCCTTTAAGAGCCAGAACAACTAGTATTTCATTGCAAACTCTCTAAACAGTCCACTCCTTGCACCCTCATTTATATTAACTTTGCAAGAATTTTCATCTGCAAGCTTCATGTCATGACAGAGAAATCAACTTTTAGAGATGACTGTTGATCTCATGTAAGTGTTGCAGTACCTTTTTACACTACACCTGCTTGATAGCAGGTGGTAATATATTTTTCTAGTCATACTTTTAAGTGGATTTAATATCTCCCCTTTATCATACATTTATTTAATCTGTTCTTCACTTGTTCTGTACCTCCATGGGCTCCTTCTTCACCACCCATTCTGGTAGTCCATTCTATATATCCACAATCATCTCCATGGAGGACTTTTCAGATCCAGGGAGTAGCTAGTCACTGCAATCTGCTGCATGCTCTCCCTTGTCCTCTTCCTCCTCCTTCATCTCTCTGTATTCTTGTTCTAGATGACCCCTTCACATCCTTGACATGATCGTGTGTGCCCACATCACATCCCCCATTCTTCTTTTTTTAGCCTTCTTGTTTTAATCCTTTCTAAGCAGAGTTAGCTACCCCTGATGTCAGACCCTGTCACCTGTTCTACAGTTCTGTCCTCCTGGGACCTCTACAATTTGGGCATAACTCAAGAAATCCCTTACTTGTACGGGTTACATTTCTCCAGACTGAAATAGCCTCATGGCTAGCTTAGGTTTTGATGCACCATTACCATGAACTGGAGTAGACATAAGAGGGCTATCGTACTGCAAGAATCTGTTTTTGATGTAGTGAATTCATTTTGGCATTATACTCAGTGATGTGCTTCAATACAGCTGCATATGGAGGTATCCTGGAGTGTTGCTAGCATAGCACCCTACCTTCATGATAATGAGTACCTTACTCATCCCCACCTATATGACTTGTCCAGCAATTGCTGCTTTCCTGTTTCATGGTTTCCACCACCACCACGATCATCATCATCAACCCAATTTTTCCCATTTTCTTCTTGGGGTCAAGGTGCTGTGCCAACTGTTGCCGTTTCTCTTGATCCACTGCTACCCTCCTACCTGAACTTTTTTGACAATCATGCCTGACTGTTGCAGGTCTTCACTCGCACAATCTATCCATTTGTTTTCTAGATGACTTTGCTTCCTATTGCTTTCATCTTATTTGTCCAAAATCTTCTTCACAAGCTTGTCTTCTGCTTTCCTGTATATGTTCTCAGACTGGCATAATCTGTTGTCTTTTACCTTCTCTGCCGTTAGAGCTATCTGAGCTTCTGTTCTGATGTTCTCATTTCTTCATCTGTCATACCGTGTGCATCCTAACACTCATTTCAGGCACTTCATCTCCATCACCTCTAGCTTCCTCAACTGCTCTGCCTTCACTGCCCAGGTTTCTGTACCATACAGTATTGCTGGTTGCACCACTGTATTGTATACCTTATGTTTCATATTTTTTAACATTCTTCTGTTACACACTACCCCTGACACTCTGTGCCAATTGGCTGTAGTCCTCTGATTCTAACTTTGACCTCCTTATTCAGACTTCCCTTCGCCTCAATCACCCATCATAGATAGTTGAAGCTGTTAACCTGATTCATTATTTTCCTTCTATCTCAATTTTAAGCTTCTTCTAATTGCCCCACTTTTTTGCCATGACAACTGTCTTAGCTGTACTCAGTTTCATCTTGTGTGTCTTTAATTTTCAATTCAATTTGAAACTGAGTACACGTAAGACACTTGACATATCAGCAAATGGGGAAATCAGAAGAAGCTGGTCTCTACCAGTAGTAAGCAACAGTGAAACTCCTAAGCATGTCTGTTGTCCTCCTCTTCAGGGAGAGGTAAGCAGGCCATACCTCCCCCCTCCATTTCAGGTCCTTCTGCTCACAGACTGCCTATTGGCCTTGGGTTGTTTAGATCACAGTTAGGGCTACATCCCTGCGTATCACACAGCTGATATTGCACTGTCTACTCTGTTCTGGTTTCTGGGAGAAGCGCTCCAACTCATCTAGCATCTGGTCATATCCTGCCTTCTTCTGGTGGCTTTCCTTGAGAAACTTTCCAGTAATCTTATGTTCCACACTTTATATGGTTTCCAGAGTGTACACAACAGACAGATTATGGTGTGGTTGGGTCTAGTAGACTAATACCTATTTGCATCTGGACTCACCCCCCCCCCCCCCAAGCATGCACCTTGTGGTTCTGCATGCTGCTGCCACTGCCCTCTCACTCTGCTCCTGATTAGACAGTCCACATTTGGTCAGTTCTGTGAGATACTTGTCCTGGTCTGTTGACATCAGTGTCATTTTCCGAGCTCATGCTTCACACCCACATTGTTGTGGTACAAATACAGTGATTTGCATTTACTTGCATTGTACTGCCTCATTTCTGCTCCCATGAGCAGCATTTCCAAGTCCTTCCTTTAGTCTCTTTCTCCAAACTTTTACTGCTGCACCTATCTTTGAGTCATACGTGAAGACACTGATCATATATTCTTTTCTATCAGGTCAGAAACAAACACACTGAATAGTACTGGATCCTATAGTACCACCTAGAGTACTCCACTAGTCACTTCTCTTATTTCTGAGGTAGTCCTGTCATTAGAGCACTCTCTGTCTTACTTCAGTCATGCAAAAGTAAAGATCCTCAGTTGTGGTTCTAACCTTTGACTCCTCTACTTTTCTAGCAGCTGCCTGAGTGGGACTGACTAAAAAGCCTTCCTAAAGTCCACACAGACTGTACCTACAGGCACTTTCTCAACATGTTTTGCTGTTATTAAGTCATAACAGTGAATCATGCTTGACTGCCAACTCCTTCTGGCCTTATACCCTCTTTGGTTGGTATGCTGGGGATTATCTGGATCTCATTTGTTCTGTTGAGTTGTGTTTTACTGAAAACAGATCCATTAGAACCACCTCAATAAATTAGTGGTTTCTGGTATTAGATAGCTAAGTAGTAGTTACTCAATGTGTTGTGGCCCTGGAGTCGTCTATGGCAACCTTTTGAAATGTCAGGACCTGCTTCACCGAGTCCCAAAATGCAGAAACTGAATGGCTCAAAAAAACTGACTTGAGATAGCCATTTCTAAGAATATTCCCTTTTCACCAAGGTATGTAATGTTAGAGATGGTATACATTTAGGGGGTGTAGAGCTTGCACTCCCTGCACTTGGGGTTGTTAGGGGGTGAGCTTACCCCACTGCAAAAAACAAGTTTAAAGGAGAAGAGTAATGTTTGCTATTTGCTATTCTCATGCATGTTGATTTTTTTCAGTGTGTCAGCACACATCAATAAAAATGATGACATTTCAATAGGAAAGTACAGGGGGTTTGCTTCTCACCTAAGGGAACTTTTGAGGACTGCCCAGGAACTTAGTCTCAATGGAATGATGCTTACTGAAGTTTTCATGGGTTCATAGATTAGCACTAGGCTAACTGTCTTTGTGGGCCATTTTCATCCTAGCCAATTACCCATGTAAGAATCAAAATGTTCACCTTGTGTCTGTAAGGTAAATGCTTTCACCATTATACCAGCCTCCCACCCTACCAGTCTCCCATTCTTGTTGTTCTCTAGAAAAATAATCAGCATTTCCTTTGGAAATCTCTTCATGACTCTTTCTGCAATGGGTGTTAGGCTATCAGGCCTATAGTTCCCCAGATTTTCCCTGCATACCCTCATAGAAGGTTACCACACTTACTTTCTTTCAGTTCCCAAGCATTTATGCACTAGCCAAAGATCTGTTAAATGTCTCCATCAGGAAATCTGTCAGCATTCTGGTGGGACTCCTGGAGACCACTAGAAGTATCCTTAGCTTCTCTGAAGACAAATAATCCCCATCCTCACTTTCTTCCTCTGTAGCTTGGTGCCTTCCAACTCTTCCCCTAGTTTGCTCTACCTCTTTTCTAGCATGGTACCTGCTTTGTTTTCCTTCATAAAGATTGAAACAGAGTATTTATTTAGTACCTCTGATTTGTCTGTGTTTTTCATGATATCCCCATCTTTGATCAGCCTTGCCATATCTGTCCAGCTCTTTCTCCTTTCATATTTTTCTTAAAGAGTCTTTGTTCTCCTTTCTGACCCCTTTCACCATCTTTCAAACTGCAGTCCTTTCCTGTGTTGCCCAACTCTTCACTTCTTTGTACTGTGTGTCTTACATTTCATAACCCTCCTTCAGAGTTTTCATATATGCTTTTTCCTTACTTACTAGCCTTGTGCTCCTATATTGCCACATTAGCCATACATTTTTGCTTCTTTGTTAACCCCCATAAATATATACAATCCCTCTCCCATTTTCACAGCTTATTTATACTCTTAGTTTGCAATCAGATGCAAACACAAGTTTTACCTTCTTCCCTACCCCTGTAAGATTTAATAATAAATCTATTTAATTGAGGATGTTAACTCTGTGTGATACTATTATCTTGTATTTTCTGCATATCTGCCCTGAATATTCAACAAAATATGACCTCTGTCTGATTTCTCCAAGTCTTTTGGGTTTCTAATGCCATGATGGGAATAGAACTATTTCTAAGCCAAAGTATTATTAAAGTTCATGAAATTAGTATTGTTTCAATCTTTGATGTTAGCCAAAAGTGTTCTTCACAGCACCTGCAATGTGTTCAGTATTGAACCCTTCTACAATTCATACAGAGTTAGATGCATCGGTAACATATCTAAGTACGATTGCAAATTTATTTTATAAGACCCATTGCTCCTACTACTTTTGGAATTGTTTGAATATCCTTCTTTCACATTGCCCTCATTTCTGCCTGCAAATACTGGTATTTTATGATTTTGTGTCTCTCTGTACGTAAGATACTATAGTTACTAGGTGTAGTCATGACCTATGATTCAGCAGTGATGTCACTTAAGTGTGTCCCAAAAGGAGATATTACAGTCACTGAATGGAATCATATTTCAGGAAGGAGATTTACATCAATGTATTTCATGCTGTGGTCCATGACTGTTGGGAAGGAAATCTAGGACAAATTTATGGAAAATTCTAATATTATATACTTGGATTTAATGTGAAAAGCAGCTTGTGATTTCGCAGCTTTTGATATTTTGACTAATAAATTAAGATAAGAGGGGGAAAGCTCAAGAAACAAGGAGAGACTGGGATTTTGGATGCAGGCTTTTAAGGAGAATAACAGTAACCATACAGAATATTATATGTATAAAGTAGCAGAAAGTATCCTAAGAACTAAGCCAACACAGTAATGGAGAAAGGAGATTCTGCCAATAGGGATGACTGCAATTAGGGATATAGACAATAGGCAAGAGGGGGCTGGAATTTATTGGAGAAAACTGGCAAGGAATCAAGGTATTGGGAGCAAATAACTAAACAGGGAAAGATGATAGAATGGAAAGATGCCAAGAGTTTATTTAGATTGCAGGTTAGAGATTGCCTTCCCTATCAAGGATTGATATCAGAATGTAGGCAAAAGAACAAAATTGGGGAGGTCCTAAATAAAAGACCATCACTGGTAGAGTTTTTAGTAGAATCTAAATAGAATCTGCCATCAAAAAAAGTAGAGCATATAAAATATTGCATGATAGCTATAAGAATCAACCAGAGGAGGTTAGAAAGGATTGGGAAAATAGAATGGATAAGCAATTCACAAAGAAACAATGGGAGTATATATGTATGTCTCCCAAATATATAACAAAATCTAGGATTTTTCTTGGGAAATGTTTACATAGATATTTTTATATCGCAAGTAGATTCCAAATAATTTTTCCTCAGATAGACAGCAAATGTTGGAGGTGTGATGGAGAAGAAAGAGGTAATTGGGAACATATTTTCTGGGAGTGTGGTAAGTTGGTAGACTTTCAGGATTCCCTGCGGGATGCCCTGTCTGAGATGCTGGGTGGACAGATTGGTGTGATGAAGGAGATGATTTTTCTAAGCTGTGATACAGAATCAAAATTGCCTAGACATGGTAAGGCCTTGATACGTCAAATTATGTTGGCTTCCAGGAAAACAATTACTGGAACATGGAAATCAAAATCTAAACCAACTATACTAGAAGTAGTGACTATAGTAACAGAGATAAAACAACTGGAACTGAGATCTTTAAGGTAAGGTGAAAAGGGTAGTAGGAGCAAACTGCAAGTGATGTATAATGTTTGCAACTGGGAGTGTGTTGGTATGGTTTGTTTTCATTTATATAAATGTATGATTGCTTATGTCATAAATGGTGGGTTAATAAAGATATTTGTTGTTTAAAGAAATAAATTAAGATAACAGCAATTTTTTAAAGTACCATTAATGTGATGCCAACTTCTGTTTTTCAAATTCTGGCAATTTCCTTTCATTTGTACATCATAAAAAAGTAGATTTTTTGTTATTTGTGCAAAATGGACTTTTTATGATGATAATGTTTTTTTTTGCTATTTTATTCGTAAGCTTTGTTGATATACAGCGGAGAGCTGTGTAACCGTAAATAAGTCAAAGCACCACAATTTTGAATATACTTCTAACAGTAAGAACACTAATCCTAATATGCAAATACAAAATGATTCAGAGTTTTGTGCAAGAAGAAACATGGAAGTGTCTGATGGTAAACCTAATGATCCTAATATTTCTTAGATGCAGTTAGTGAACAACATAAGGTTCATGCAGCTGTTAACAGATGTTAACAGGATAACGAGTAATAGTGGAATATATTTCTCGTAGAAAATTTCTACATTTTTCCAATATTAATGACATCAGTAAGTACAGTAACAAGAAAATTAATCATATGACATCAAAGAGTTATGAAAGAAAGCACCAAAATACTTGTAATATTTTGCAGAGTTATTCTGGTTTATATTGGTTTAGATTGCCTGTGAAGACAGTACCACATTAATCAGAAGTGAACAGGAACTGACATGTATGGAATCTATGAATAAAAATGTTAAATAAGTAGAAATGACAGAATACGTGAGTATAGTGACAGCTGTGAAGCAAGAAAATCCTCAGCATATATGTCTCCTAAACCTGATTGACTTCTTTGAAGCAGTCACCAAAGCCATAGATCAGGGTAAAATGGTTCACACAGCTTATCTAGATCTCGCCAAGACTTTCGACACCATCCTCCACTCTGGAATTATAGATAAGCTCACTAAACTAGGTATAAATCCGTATGTCACAAGATGGGTTGCCAACTGGCTCATGGACAGAACCCACACTGTGAAAGTAGCGGATTCCAAATCCGACATCAGACCAGTGACAAGTGGAGTAGCACAGGGTTCAGTCCTGGAAGAAGTGCCAGGATGGCCTAACTACTTTTAAATATGAGTCATGACTTGACTTCTGATAGTCTGAGACAAGATTCTGATAATGTCAATTCAAAATAGCTTTGCAGAAACTGCATGATATGTCAGAGATTATGTGATTTCATTTAATATAATATCTTTCCAATTTTATTCCAAAATTGTTAGATAAAACAATGCCGCTGAGGAAGCTGTTAAGGTATGACATTGCATGATTCCAGACATATGTATATTTCAGAAATGTTTAAACATTGAAAAAGCAGAATACTGGGGCTGCTACTTTGAAATTTTATGATTTTGCATAGCTAGTAACATTTCAGGCAGATGCAAGCCAGCAAGAGTATGGAACACTATTACTGGAGGAAGGTAAACCAGTAGCACATAATTCAAGTGCTTTGCCTAAGTTTCAGACATGGTATGCACAAACAGAAAAACAAATGCTAGCAACAGTCTTTGGCTGGCAACATATTGTAATTGTCTTCATAGTAAATTGGTTACAGTGGACACAGCAAAAGTCTACAAAGGATTTTAAGAAGACCCTTCATAAGGCACCATCAAGAATATTGTTGAGTTTGAAGAAGTATGACTTACAAGTTCAATGTAAGCCAGATATTTTGAAGCATACATCTGCTAACTTTAACTGAGCTTATTTCAAAGATTGAAAAGACTTGCTTGAGAGAAATGTGGAATGTTTGTGTACTATTTCACAACTGCCTACGTGAACTGAGAAGCTTTAAGAAATGAGAATTAATAGAAGAGGGGGAAGGAAAATGTATTTGTTATGATAGTCATAAATGATTGGCCATATAATGTCAAGTCTGTGCATCCAGATACCCGAGTGTTTTGCCTGTACTGTAATACGCTTTCATGTGTATACAAGTCTTAACATTTAAAAGTGAAAATATTATAATTCACATGCATCTTTGAGATGCAATTCTTCAAAAGGCTCATGAGTTGTATCTGGAAATGACTAATTGCAAAAAAGAGCACATGATAGTCTTGATTGTCCGAAGTCATCTGATAATAGTTGAACATCTGCTTAAATCTCAGTTTAAGCCACCTCACACTATGTCTCAGGCATCACTACACTACTTTAACCTAATAATACTCACTACTCTACTTTCATCTCTCTCCTATCTTACCTACCTTTCTACTCACTCCTACACTTTACCTTCACATTCTTCATCTAACTTCAAACACACTTCCCCTCCATCTTTCTCCTCTATAGCCCATACACTGTACTCTGCAGACACTGCCCTCATATTTAAATTCACAGCGCTACCCAGCCTGCCCCATCCTCATCTTCCTCTCCCCCACAACCATCTAAATACACTATATAGCATCAACTTTACTCACCCTCCATAACAATCTATATTAGACTCATACTAGACAGACTCTCTCTCTCTCTCTGGGGATATCCACCCCAACCCTGGCCCCTCCATCTCTATACCCAACTCTCATATTCATCTACCACATCCCTCCACCCCTAAGAGTTTTCGTTTTATTACAGTCAACATCCAAAGCCTTAGAAATAAGATTCCCATCTTCCATGTCTGGTTGTCCCATAACCAACCTGACATTGTTGCCATCACAGATTCCTGGCTTAAACCCAGTATAAAAAAAACAACAAAATTGTCCCACCAGGTTACCAAATGCTACACTCTGATGGACCCAACAAAAAAGGTGGGGGAGTAGCCATACTCTACTCTACTCCTCCTAAACTGTTACTCCCTGCACCAGTCCCATTCCCAATTTCACCAATTCTGAACTCTGCACTTCCCTCCTCAAACTCAACAAACAAATCCATATGCATTTCTGCCCTCTGTATTCCTCCAGGCAACAACATCCCTATTCTTGAAGACATACTCTCCTGGTTTTCAACTAACATCAAAAATGAAGCAGTAATTTTAGGTGACATAAACAAACTGGGCCACAGTTAACTCTGAATTCCCTTCCCTAAATATCAACCTATATAACTACAGCCAATTAATAAACTCCCCTACCTGACCAAACAAATGTGGAACCACTGACACCATCACTGACTGGATCTTAGTGACTCATCCTAACCTTATCTCAGATACTGGCACCTTTCCTGACTCTCTCAGTGACCGCCTGCCGGCATTTGCTGACCGTCACTCCTCCACCCCTCAGAAGCAACACCATTACATACAATCTCGGAACCTCTCCAATTTTAACCCACAAATATTCATAGACTGCATAAAAGTTACAGATTGGTCACCCTTAAAAACTTCCACCAGTCTCTCTTCGATGCCACACTAATTCTATATGCGGATGATTCAACTACCATTTGTTCAGCAGACACCCCCTCTGACCTACTTTTCAAAACTCAGTTAGCCTTCTCTAATACCGATGCATGGATGCATAGTAATCACCTTGCCTTAAATGCCAACAAAACAAAGTTAATCTTCTCCCCATCCAAAACACCAATATAGACAAAAACTCGTTCATAGTTACTGCTTAGAATAACAGCCCCATAGAAATAGTATCACATGCCAAACTACTCAGTGTCATAATTGACAAAAATCTAAAATTTGATACCCATATTCAAGCTAACATAAAAAAAACCTTACCAAATGCTAGGTCTTCTGTATAGACACAATCAGTACCTTACCCCCTCCACCAGACACACCCTTACCTCTACTTACCTTTTATCCTCTCTTATATATGGCGCCCCCCCTATTCACTAATCTTCAGTTAGGCTTACAGGCCAAATTGGAAGCCTGTTACAATAAAATCTCAAAGTTTGGCACCAACTCCAGAAACTCATCTCATCACTGTCTCTGTATCCATTCTCTGCAATGGCTCAAACTTCCAAACAACCTCAAACTCCGCAAACTTTCTACTGCTCGCAAGCTCATATTCAGACCCTCTAGATGCGCCTCTCTGTCCACCTCTTTAACCCTCTACATTCCCAACTGCTCACTTAGATCAGAAAATCATAATCTTCTAAACATTTATAAACCCCTTCAACCCCCTGTGCCACTTACTATTATCCTGCTCCTTAGCCAAACTCTGGAATTCTCTTCCTGCCTCCCTTCAAAATATTCAAAGCCACTCTAACTTCAAAACTCTTTTTCAATCACACCTCTTCTCAAAGTGAGAATGTTCCTGTACCCTTAGCACATAAACTCCTCAATACCATCTCCCAAGCACTATAAACCTCTCCATCTACCACAGTGCTCCCTCACCCCTTGTCTCTACTTCTTTTCCTACCCTGTACCACATGAACTCCTCTTGTACCCACTCCTTTCTCCACTATAAACCATCCTTTACCTCTCCCACCTCTCCTCATATTTCTAACTAAAAAAAAACAAAACTATTTTTATCTGTACATAATGCTCATGCTTCATCTCGAGTGCCTATACTTTGTAAATAATTGTTTGACTATATGAAACTCTTTTTTTTTGTAAATCACTACTTAGAATTAAAAATGTCTTGTCTTTTCTATAACTAACTGCATAATATCTGTGTATGCTTACACTGTTCTACTACTTAATAACTCAGTATTACTTTTGTATAAACATGAGCTTTTTTCCTCCCTGGGCCTCTATCTAAAAAAATGGGCCTACACTCTGTAAATAATGTTTTGACTATATGAATCTCAGTTATTGGTACCTCATTTACCTAAAAGTAGAAATGTCATGTCTTATCCTTTAACTAACTGCATATTATCCTTTGTATGTTTGCACTGTTATACTACCTTATAACTTTGTATAAAGTTTTTCATAAAATTGATTACATCTGTGGAACTTTTCTCCCCGGGCCTTCACTGAAAATGGGCTCTTCCAGGCCCACTGGACTATCTTGGTCATCAAACTGTAATAAATAAATAAACTGTTTCATAGATATGAAATCTGCAATATATTCAGGAATCACACAGAGGAAGTCTGACAGACACCAGACTGGTTAACAACAGGAAAAAACAAAACTCCTGCTTAAGAGGGAACCTGCAAGCTATCCTAAAACTATAGACCAAAAACTTTCCATCCAGTGACATATAAACTATACACTAGAACTGATGCCAACAGAGTTTATAATCATTTAGAAAAAAACTCAGTCATGGCAATAGAACAAAAGGTTAACAAAAGAAAGTCATATGGAACAAAGGATCATTTGTTGTTAAAGTCATAATGGAGAACTGTAAAAAGGGAAAGAATCTAAGTATGGCATGGATAAACTACAAAAAAGCATGACATAGTATTCCACATTCATGGATAAAAGAGCATTTAAAATCATATAAGATAACACCGTACACTGATCGATTACATTACAGCAACCATGAAACAGTGCAAACCACTTTGTAGTTAAGCCATGAATAAAGGACAAATTATTACTCCAGGGATAAAAATTTATACGGGAATATTCCAGGGTGATGCTCTGTCACATCTGCTCTTTTGTCTTGCCCTTAACCCATGAAGCTGTCTATTTGGTTCTACCTGAGTTAGTCGACACACCAGAACACCGACAAGCGAATCGCGAGCCCCAGAAGATCGACAATAAAGAAGACCGACGCGACAGATGAAAACACCGACGCCGAGGATGCCGACATGGGAAAAGGCTGTGTAAGTATGCGGTAGTGACGGACGTTAGGGTGCGAGTAAGGTAAGTGTGGATATTGACGGTCTGTGGGGATAGGGGTGGGTTAAGTGAGTTAGGGTTAGGGAGCGGGTCAGGTAAGTGTGCGGTAGTGATTGTGTTTGGGTTAGGGGCGGGTTAAGTGAGTTAGGGTTAGGGAGCGGGTCAGGTAAGTGTGTGGTAGTGATAGTGTTTGGGTTAGGGGCGGTTTAAGTGAGTTAGGGTTAGGGCGCGGGTTAGCTGAGTATGCGATAGTGACGGACCTTAGGGTTAGGGTTGTAGATAGTTGTGTATGTGAGGTTTAGTGTGGGTTTGTAGGGATTTTGGTGTGCTTGTGTTGTGTGTGTGGTTTTTGGACAGGGAATGTGTTTTGTTTGTTGATTGTTGTGATTGTGGTGTGTGCAGTGTATGAGGTTTCGTGTTTGTGTACCGTCGGTTATTTTGTTGTCGGGCATGTAGGGTTTCGTGTTTTTGCACTGTCGGTTATGTGGTTTCGGTGATTGCGTTGTTGGTGTTTTGGGGATTCGATTATGTCAGGTAGAACCATATATTTAACAGAATAGGTCATGGCTATAATTTGTTTCTCAGAAAATAACAAAGTGTAAAGATTTTTCACCTTCTCTTTGTTGATGATTTAAAACTGTATAGCTCATCAGGTAGGGAACTGAAAGCACAATTGCAAGTGGTTAAAACTTTTTTTCAGATGATGTAAGAATGTCATTTGGTCTTGATAAATGTGCAAAATCAACCTTTAAAGCAGAAAAGCTGCAGCACCAAGAAAACATCAGTTTGGGTCAGGAATATGATATAAAAGAGCTCGAGCAAGAGGGAGTGTATACATATTTGGGAAATGATGAAGGATCAACAATAAAACATGAACAAATGCAAATAAATGTTAAGAATATTTTAGAAGCCTAACATTAATACTGAAAACAGATTTGACATCTAAGAACAAAGTCCAAGCTATAAACCAATTTGCTCTTCCTGTCCTAACATACAGTTTTGGAGTGACTGACTGGCCCCAAAAGGTGTTAGGTTGTAGTGGAAAACAAGAAGGATGCTTCATGCTCATCAAATGATTTATAAAAATCATTGTATAAGAATACTATATATTCCCCATTCTGAAAGAGGCCAGGGCCTCCAAGAAAATGATTACATGTATAGAGCTGCAATCATGGGAATGCATTCATATCTGCTGACTTCACAAGACCTAAACACATTGAAAGTTTTAAAACATGAGGAGAATAAGTATCATATAACTTCCCTACTTAGTTTAGCGGAAGCATATTGGTGTCAAACGGGAAAGGAAATCAAATCAGAAGTAGATAAAAATCAGATTGCAAATGAATGTGCCAAAAAACAAAAGAACATAAGATGAAGGATCAGATGAGAAGGCAAGAAATGTGGAAAATGCATAAATACAGTCATAAGTATAGAAACTTCTTGGAACAACCTCATGTTGATCAGGATCGAACACAGGAAGGGTTAAGGAGAAGTGAATTTAAACTAAAAGGCAAAAGGTTAATATTGGCAGCCCAAGATAGTGGAATACACACACATTGGTTTACAAATTCCATTGAACATGTGGGAGAAACAGACAAATGTAGGTTTTGTAAAACAGAATTGGAAACAGTCACACATCTTGTTGCTGGTTGTGATATACTAATGGCAGAAGAATTGTATACTGAAAGGCATAATAATGTGGCAAGACTGTTGCATTAGGGATTGTGTAAACATTATAATACTGAAGTAGTTGAAAAACACTGGAAACATGAGCCACAAAGCATTATAGAAAATGATGAAGTTTATATCACATGGGATCACCCACTAACAAGAGTTCAAACTATAGATGCGAGAAAACCAGATATAGTAGTCCATGAAAAGAACACAAAGCTAGCATTGATCTCTGAAATTGTTACACCCAATGACTACAGCGTCTTACGTACAGAGAGACAAAGTCATAAAATATCAGGGTTTGCAGGCAGAGATGAGTGCAATGTGGAAGAACGATAGCCCAACAGTTCCAATAGTAGTAGGAGCAAAAGGTCTTATAAAAAGAATTTACAATCATGCTTAGATATGCTACCAATGCATGTAACTCCATATGAATTGTAGAAAGAGTCATTACTGGGCACATTGTGGGTGCTGCGAAGAGCATTTTTGGCTGACATCAAACATTGAAACAATCATGAACTTTAATCATACTTTGACTTAGGAGTGGGGTCCATTCCCATCATGGTATTAAAAACCCAAAAGACTTGGAGAAATTAAAAAAGAAGAAGTGCTTTTGTATGAAATACTCAATATTTCTGGGTAGAAAGTTGGAAAACAAATTGCTCAGATATAAGGATATTTCAAAATAACCAGAAATAAAAAAAATGGCATGAAACTGCTAGTTGCAGTGTCATCTCAATAATGAAATCTATTTTTCCTAGATAAGATATACTTGTGAAGTAATTTCTGACAATGGTCTGACATTTCTGTGCCAAACATTTTGCTGTTTTGTGAAGCAATGGGAGTTTATACAAATTACTTCAAGTCCAGGATATCTGCAGAGCAAAGAGCACATAGAGCATGCAGTTAAGATTATTAAGACTCTCATGTGAATGTAAGATAGTTCTTTAAAGTTAGACTCCTATCGTCCATCTTGGAATATAGAAATAGTCCATGGGACATTCACTGACACAGCTGTTAATATGTAGATAACTTAAAGCTAAACCATCAACTTCTTATATTGCTATTAATTTGTAAAAGTCAAATAAGTGATATGGATTCACTGAAACAGAAGCAACACAGGCAAAGAGTTCACTAGGACATATCAATGCTAAAGTAATTTACATGTTACTATATTGAGTCTAGCAAAACTACTGAGATTATATTACATGCAAGGTTTAGGCATGCAAATTTACAAGAGTAGTCAAAGTTTTGTACTTCTCAAGTGTTATATCAAGAGTTACATAAAGCATTATCACTTTGTCACAGTGAAAATGATTCTACAAGTCTTGTGGAGATGCAACACAAAGACACAAAATATGGAGATCGGTCAAAAATGATCCTATAACCAGTGTGTCTTCACCCAAAGGGGTGGGTATGGCATAATGGTTAAGGTTTTCACCTCATAGACACAACATACAGGGTTTGATTCTGACCTCAGGATATTGGCCCTTCAGAACAGTTGACCTAGTATTCACTTATCTTCCACACATTCAGACCATCATTTGCACAGACAGGGACAAAAGGAGAAGGAGTCTGAATTTATATTAGCAACAAGTATAACTCTATTTTAGTTAAACAGGACAATGTCCTGGAATTTATCTATGTGCAAATCACCATAAACAGAGGTCCATAATATATCCTAGCAAGATATAGCTCAGATCATCCTGTATGCCCCCAGAATCCCATATCCCATACCTAGATCTACTTGAGACACTCATCATTAAACCAAATACCCCCTTCATGGGAGACCTTAACAACCAATGTATAAACTGGGAAACATATACTGTCTCAAACTCATAGGCACAATTCCTGGACTTTATTAACACAAATACCCTTGACCAGATAGTGCGCACACCCACCAGAGGTTCAAGAATAGTGGACCTAGTACTCATCAGTATGGGAGAGCACTGCACCCTCCCCCCTCAGTGTGATGTCCTCACTGGTGAGGTCGGACCATAAAACTGTCTTCTTCAAAATAAAAATTAACTAAGTAACCCCAGTAAATCCTTTAACAGTTAGGAATAATTCCAAAGCAAACTACATCCTATAAAGAGATAGTTTGTTAAAATTCAGCGCCCTTCCCAACCCCATATTCACAGCAACCTAAGCCTAATTGATCATAGACACCCTATACAACTATGTAAATGGCTGTGCAGAGGCTACTATACCTACTAGAAATAAGCTAAAAATATACTCTAAAAACAAACCACTCTCGTGGAATCCTAACTTTAATTGGACATATAACAAAAGAAAAAAGTCATGGCTAAAATCAAGAAGAGCAGCTCCCAAGGGGTGGGAGGTTGGCATAATGGTTAAGGCATTCACCTTGCAGACACAAGGTGCAGGGTTTGATTCTCACATGTGGTAACTGGCTAGACTTAAAATGACCCACAAGGGCAGTTAGCCTAGTACAAATCTATGAACCTATGAACCTATAATGATAAGAGATCTCTAATAACATTAAACAGTAAACTAAGAGGACTAATTAACTCCAATAAGGTCAGTTACAATGTAACATTCTGAGACATTTCCAAGTTTTTTTTGGATATAAAATTAATGAAGCTAATACAAAGGCTACAGTTGTAAACTATTTACCCAAATGTGAAATGGTTCAGCAATACCCATATTTATAGGGACATGATAACATAAAGAATTTAGGAGTATGGATTAAAAAGGATTCTGTTATGGCAGCTAAGGATATGTGGGAAGATACTAAAAAGATAATACAAACATTGAGAAACTGGAAGTTCTTGCACATGGAGATAGCAAGATACAAGCAGTAAAATGGTTTTAATCCCTTTAGTTTTATACACAGATGAGGCATATTTCACCAACCAGAGGAGAAAAGAGTTGAAGGATTTTATCTGGGAGGGGAAGAGGGCAAGAGTCAAGTGGGATTAGTTAATACTTCCAATAGAAGAAGGAGGTTTAGGATTACCTGATTTGAATGGATATTTTAGAGCTACACAGTTAAGGCATACATAACATAAGCAGAAAGCTACAATTCAAAGTGGAAAGGGATGATGATGAAGCAGAGGGGTAATTCAAGAAAAAAAGGAAAGAGTGGGATTTTGGACACAGGTCCTTAAGAAGAATAACAACAGTCATACAGAATATTATATTCATAAAGTAGCAGAAAGTATACTAAGAACTAAGCAAACAGGGAGTGGAGAAAAGAGATTCTGCCATTAGAGATGATTGCAATTAGGGGTACAGAGAATATGCCAGATGGGTTGGAATTTACTGGACGAAGCAGGCAAATGAACCAATGTATTGGGAACAAATAATTAGAGAAGGAAAGGTAATAGAATAGAAACAGACCAAGAAGACATTCAGAGTGCAGGTTAGAGCTTGCCTTCCCTATCAGGAATTGATATAAGGGTATAGGCAAAGAAAAGGGGACAATGGAATCCTAAATAAAAGACCAGCACTTGTTTAGTTTTTAGTTGAATCTAGAACAGAATATACTTTTTAAAAAGAGATAATTAGTAGGGCATGTAAAATATTGCACAATAACTCAAACAGAGGAGGTCAGAAAAGAATTGGGAAGAGAGATTAGATAAGCAATTCACAAAGAAAAATGGGAGGACATATGCATGGCTCCCAAATATGCAACAAAATCTAGAAGATTTAGGATTTCTGACTGGAAGTGTTTACATAGGTACTTTTATACTAGACTCCAAAGAATTCTTCCTCAGGTAGATGGTAAATATTGGAAGTGTAATGGGGAAGAAAAAGGGAATTCTTGGCTGCAGTGCCTTCTGTGTGGCATCTGCATGTCCTCCATGTGGTCAAGTGAACTTTAAAGACATGCAGGTAGGTGCGTGAGTGTTTGTGCCTTCTGTGCAGGTTGGGCACTGTACTGGCAACTTGACACCATAAAAATGCACTGCCAATCAAGACTGGTGATCTGCTGTGGCGACCCCTAACAGCGAAAAGCCGGAAGACAATGGGGAAGAAAGAGGTACCGGGAGTATATGTTCTCAGAGTGGAATGAGTTGACAGACATTAAAAATTCCCTACAGAGTATTCTGTCAGGAATTCTGGGTGCCCAAATGAGTATAACTAACAAAATTATTTTTTGAGCTGGGATACAGAATCCAAATTGCCTAGATATATTAAGACCTGGTAAACTTTAATTCAGGTGGTTGCCAAAAAAGCAATTTCTAGAAAATGGAAATCAAAATCTAAGCCAACCATGCTTGACGTAGTGAATATTGTAAGAGATAAAAGGATAAGAAGTTGGATCTTTAGAAAAGGGTAGAAGTAAATTACATAGAAAAATGGAAATTGTTTGAATAATACATGCAGAAAAATATTTTGGAGGAGGGATGAGGTTTAAGTGAAGACAGGAACTAACACATTTATATAAACTTGGTTTGATTATATTGTGTAGAAAAATATATGTAATGTATGTTTGTAAATGTGAACTTGTTAATATGGTTTGATTACTTTTACATAAATGTAAGCTTGCCTATGTCACAAGTGATAATTCAATAAAGATGTTTATTTTTTAAACAACAAGGCCAATTACAAGGCCAAGATAACCTCACAGGCAAAAGACAACCATAAGGCCTTCTACAGCTATGTCTGAGACCTCAACGGCATCACACATAAGTGTGCTGAACTGGTCAGTGGTGCCACTTCTACTGGTCAGAGTGTCATAGCGAATATGCTGGCTGACAAATTCAGCTCAAACGTCAGTCCACACCCCCCGCCTCCCCAATGAAATATCTACTAACATACCCCCCAACTATTAACAGGGAGCAGGTCTTGGCAGCATTCACTAAAGCCAAAAATACAGCCTCATTGGGCTTTGATAATATCCCAGGTTGTCTCTTTTTTTAATTTCTCCAAATCTTTTGGGTTTCTAATACCATGACAGGAATGGACACCATTCTTAAGTCAAAGTATGATTAAAGTTCATGAAAGTAGTATTGTTTCAATCTTTGATGTCAGCCAGAAGTGCTCTTTGCAGCACCCGCAATGTGCCAAGTAATGACTCCTGCAATTTGGATGGAGTTACATGTATTGGTAACATATCTAAATATGATTGTAGATTCCTTTTTATAAGACTCGTTGCTCCTACTACTATTAAAGCTGTCTGGCTATCTTTCTTCCACATTGCTCTCATTTTTGCCTGCTAATCTTGATATTTTATGACTTTGTGTCTGTCTGTACGCAAGACACTGTAGTCACTGGGTGTAGTGATTTCAATGATCGATGCTACCTTTGTCTTCTTTTCATGGACCACTATATCTAGTTTTCTCGCATCTGTCTTTTGAACTGTTGGTAATGGGTGATCCCATGTGATGTAGACTTCATCATTTTCTATGATGCTTTGTGGCTCATGTTTCCAGTGCTTTTCAACTACTTCAGTATTATAATGTTTGCACAATTTCCAGTGCAACAGTCTTGCCACATTATTATGCCTTTCATATACAGCCCTTCTGCCATTAGTATGTCACAACCAGCAAATAGGTGTGTGATTGTTTCAATTACTGTTTTACAAAACCTACACTTGTCTGTTTCTTCCACATGCTCAATGGACTTTGCCAACCAATGTGTATATAGCCCACTATTTTGGGCCGCCAATATTAACCTTTCATTTTTTGGTTTGAATTTGCCTCTCCTTAACCATTTCTGTGTTTGATTCTTATCAACACGGGGTGCTTCCAGGAGTTTTCTATACTTGCAGCTATGTTTATGCATTTTTCACTTTTCTTGCTTTCTCATCTGATCTTTCACCTTATATTCTTTTGTCTTTTGGCACATTCATTTGCAACCTTGCAACCTGATTTTTATCTACTTCTGGTTTGATTTCCATTCCCACTTGACGTGGATATGCTTCTGCTAGACTAAGAAGGGAAGTCATCTTAGATTTATTCTCCTTGTGTTTCAAAACTTTCACTATGTTTGGGTCTTGTGAGAGAGATTGCAGATCTATACACATAATCATTTTCAAGGAGGCCCATACTTCCTTCGGTACAGGGACTATAAAATCTTGGTATCCACTGATTTTTGTAAATCGTTTCCTGTCTAATCTGTCCAACACATTTTGTGGCCAGTCAGTCACTCCAAAACTTGCAGATCTATACATGTAATCAATTTCAAGGAGGCCCATACCTGCATTAGTACGGGGTATATATAATCTTGGTATGCATTGATTTTTCTAAATCGTTTGATGAGCATAAAGCATCCTTCTTGTTTTCCTGTCAAATCTGTCCATCACCTTTTGGGGGCCAGTCAATCACTCCAAAACTGTAAGCTAGGACAGGAAGAGTAAATTGGTTTATAGCTTGAATTTTGTTCCTAGATGTCAACTCTGTTTTCAGGATTAATTTAAGTCTTCTAAAATATTCCTTACTAAGTTTTATTCACATTTGTTCATGTTTTATTGTTGATCCTTCATAAATTCCTAAATATTTATACACTCCCTCTTGCTCAAGTTCTTTTATATCACATTCTTGTCCCAAACTGATGTTTTTGGGTCTAGATTAGAACATCAAACATTCAAAATTTCGAGTGTTCTAATATCAAACCCTATGAATCGAAAATTTAAAACATTGAACATTCAGAACAGAGAATTTTTTCCTAGGGAAAAAATTAACTGTTCCAAAACACATACATACAACACAAGCACACCAAACAAACAGCAATCCACACACATACACCTAAACTCTTACACCTAACCCTACACTAAGCTATAAATACACCACTAACTATCCACTTACCTTAACACAAACCCTAACCCTAAGGCCCGTCACTATCACACAGTCACCTCACCCGCGCCCTAACCCTAACTCACCTACCCCGTCCTAACCCTCACGTCCACACAATCACACACTTACCTGACCCGCGCCCTAACTCTAACTCACCTTACCCGCCCTAGCCCTCACGTCCACACAATCGCACACTTACCTGAACCTGACCCGTAACTTTCAACCACAGTGCTGAAAATACCAAAGCAACAGAAACAGACAACCAAATTCTTTCCCTAGGAAAAAGTTCGGTTTTCTGTTTCTTCGCTATATTCAGCATTCACTGAAAACAGGTCAATATTAGAACACTCAAAATTTTGAACGTTTGGTGTTCTAATATGGACCCATGTTTTCTTGCTGCTGCAGCTTTCCTGCTTTAAAGGTTGCTTTTGCACATTTATCAAGACCAAATGACATCCTTATATCATTTGAAAAAGTTTTGATGACTTGCAGTTGTGCTTTCAGTTCCTCATCTGATGAGCTATACAGTTTTAAATCATTGACAAAGAGAAGATGAAAAGTATTTACACTTTGTTGCTTTCTGGGAGCCAAATTATAGCCATTACCTAATATGTTAAGTAGACAGCTTAATGGGTTAAGAGCAAGACAGAATAGCAGTGGTGGCAGCGAGTCACCCTGGAAAATCCCACTTTGAATTTTTATCCCTGGAATAATAATTTGCCCTTTACTGTGGCTTAATTGCAAAGTGGTCTCCCACTGTTTCATGGTCACTGTAATGTAACTGATCAATGTAGGGTGTATCTTATACATTTCTAAGCACTCTTTTATCCATGAATGTGGGATACTGTCTCCTAAATAGCTTGAAATATGACCTATCAGGACCATGAGTTACTCTTCAACTATAGCATCAAAACAGGCTTTGTACCATGAGAATGGAGGACTAAAATAGTTATCCCACTTCACAAGGGTGGACCATTAACTGATGCAAAGCCATGGAATGAATTATTATGGAAATTATCAACAAAGATATAGGCAACCTTCAGACACTGGACTCAACCCAGTTTGGCTTTGTGAAGGGAAGGTCATGCCTACTAAACCTGGACTTATTTGAGATGGTCACCAAGGCAATGGATGAGGGGAAAACAGTGAATACTGCCTATCTGGACCTTGCTAAGATGCTCAATACAATACCCAACTCAGGTATTGTTGACAAACTCACTGAAATGGGCATAAATACCTAGAAAACTCACTGGACTGCCAGCTGGCTCACAGTCAGGACCCAGGAAGTTAGGATTAGTGAGACTATCTCTACTAAGAGACTGGTCACCAGTGTGGTAACTCAGGGCTCTTTGTTGGGACTGCTTCTATTTGGCATCTACTTTTCAGAGGTAAAGGCTAATGTCAGGGGCCTTTGATTGATCAAGTTTGCAGATGACTATAAATTGGAAGTTATCATAGATTGCCTCCATGACACAAACATCTTACAAAAGAGTCTGACATAGAAAAATGACTGGTGCCAAAGTCATGGATTAAAACTTAATGCCAAGAAATGCATTATAGTGCCTTTTGGGAAAACTTCCAGCCAGAGTAATTACACCATTGATAAGACAGGTCTACTTCACATCATCAGACTCACTTATCATTGAACACTTCTTTGTCAAACCCTATTTGTCAAAATCTTAATCTGTTGAACAATTGTTTCAGTGAACTTTTTCCCATGGTAAGTAACCAGTGGGCCATTATCAGGAATTTGCCCTTTTACCCACTGTAGTGTGATCTCAGAGTTAGTATATTTAGTTGGGGCATGTGAGGGTGCAGCCCCCCACCAGGATGGGTTTTAAAAACGCTGTTTTTGTTGCTGTCAGTAGGTTGGCCCACTGGTTACTTACCCTAGGAAAAAGCTTTGTTGAAACGATCATTCAATGGATGAAGACTCAAATAATACGGTTGATGAAGAGGTTTTTAACTATTAGTGAGTTTGCCAATGTGACATAGACCTGATAAGACATCCTTAATAGCTGACCCAATAGTCAGGGATCTAGGAACATACATAGATAGTAATATGGCCTTTGACCAACTTATGGCCAAGGTGGTAAGAAAATCATTCTATGCCAACCAACATATAAGTAAATGCATGGTATCCAGGTCCAAGGAAGTCATAGTGCCACTTTAATCTGTCCTTATCAGACCAGTTGAACATATACAATAGTTGGAACACTCATAATGTTCCTTAACAAGAGAATCCAAGGTATAAATGCAATCTGCTATATGGATTGCCTCAAAACCCTGTCTCTCTACTCACTCTTCTACAGGTTACTGAGAGGCAATATATGCCGGGTATACAAGGCAACCTTGGCTCCAGCTCTAATGGACCTTTTACACATCAAGAAAATGAACAACATCAGAACCACTGGATCCAAGGATTTAAATTTTGCTTGTGATGTAAATAAGACATGTTGGTGAGACAGATATGTGTCTCAGAGGAACCCCATGCTCTGGAACTGGCACCCCATTCATGTGATGCTGTTCCACCCCAACCCTATTTTACAGTAACCTGACCAATGGATAGGAAATCAGAAATTCACCCTGGGTTTGGCCCCCATATCTCTGACAAACAGAGGCAGACAGTAATGCCCAAACTAACATACCTTCCCCCACATAATGTCCAAAAACTTCCTAACTAACATACCCCTCCTAATAAACACCCATGATACATAAGGACACAATGGGGATGGGTTGCATGGCTAGGCATATAAAGACCCTGGTGGCTGTTAGCCTAGTATATACCTATGAACCTATGCCATGTTAAAAGATCAATCTATTTCAAGAATGTGCTTATGGTTTATAAGCTTGATCAAGATGTTGATATATGCAATAAAGACTGCACTTTATATGCTTATGACTGCACTTAATGTATATTAAATATACACACTAAACTGTTCATTTTTGTGACTCTAGTATCAAAAGTTGAAATTTCATTGAGTAAACTGTATTGGTGTGCATCACATAACACATGTAGTGTAGATATAGTCTAAACCGAGTATCTCTAGAACTGATGTAATTAAATTTAAAGTCATGTATAGTTACTGCATCTATGTTTTTAGTAAGGAGGATATATCATACTAGTAATATAATAGCTTTGACTTTAAAGAGTAGCTATAAGTTCTTGGGCTTGTTTACCATGTGACTTATTGAAGAAAATTCAGTTAAGGTTGCTGTTGAATGCACATCCTGTCGAATGCCTTTTCATTCAGCCACCTTTGCTATGTGTGTATACTTAACTGTAAAAATATATATAATAGTAATAGTAGCAATAATCATCTATTAACCATTTCAGGGGAGACCTGGGAGCATTGTCTGGTTAAGTGACTTGCTCAAAGTAGCAAAGTAGGCAAATGGAGGCAGAAGGAATTAAACCATGTGCCACAGGAACTACAGCTCACAGCCTTAACCATCTGCAGCAATTTCCAGATTATACAAGTGCTACTAACATATACTAAGTATTTGATTACTGCTATACATCAGAATACAAATATTCTGACATGCCACATAAGACATAGTACTTATTTCACTAGATTCACACTTTCAGTTTTCTGTTCTGATGATTACATTTATGATTCTCAGAATTTTAGAATGATCCTCATAAACCTAAGTTTGTACCAAGGTGTAGAAATTTGGTGTGACTGGTTTTCTTTTCAGGAGCAGGCATTAGCTATCGTTTAGACTTGCTGTCAGCATTTGAGAAGCATCACCCATATTAAGCAATATTTTCCACCAGAGCATTTAAAGATAATTGTACATGTCTTGGTTAGTCTTGACTGAACTACTGATCCATTTGCTTTAAAACACTCAAAATGTTGCAGCATTTATTGAATTCTACTGCTAGATTCCTTGTTGAGGCTTGTAGATACAACTATATTACACCTATCTTGAATTTTCTGCACTTGGCTCCCTAGCAAGCATAGCATTACAGTCATAGTTCTAGTGATTGTGTTTAAAGCCCTATAGGATCTGGAGCCCTTTTATTGAAATAGGTTTCTGATGCATTAGTGGCCTTCTTGAACTCTCTGGGTTGCCTAGGGGCTGCTGGTAATCATCAGGTTCAGACTTCAGTTATCCATGTTTGGACCTGTGGAAATCACTGCTCTAACAACTTCATGAATATATACCTGAATTTAACTTTAGGTGGTACCTTAAGACATTCCTCTTTCACAAAACTAAGATGTTTTTTCTTGAGTGTGTGAAGATTATGACAAGATGATGATGAAGATTTCAGGATGATGGTGAAAACGACTATGAAGTTGATCCTGATGAAGACTATGAAGATGCGGCAAAAATTATAGAGATTAAGATAAAGTAAGGATTATTATTTTCTACTTAGCTGTCGTATTTCGTTAAGTGTTACACTGTCGATCCATACTGCCACATTTGTATAACCAATTTGCCTTTCCTAGCAATCTCTCTAGGATGTCATTATCCATCCTAATATATAAGCTCCACAACTGCCCACATTCTTTTTTTCTGGGGGGGGGGGGGCAGCTCTGTATGAGATAGTATTGATTTGTTGAACCAGTTACTAATGACCTGTAAGTCCATCTTTTTCACAGACCAGTTACACTATGTCACGCAAAGTCTGTATTAATGACCATAAGAACCTCCTGTGCTCACACTCACTCTCTCTCTCTCTATATATATATATAATATATATATTCTGAGTTCCTTGTTTATTAGTAATGTACCTCTCAACCTCTTAGAGTAAGAAAGCTGGACAAAGCCATGAAAAAAGTGGTACAAATAAGGACATTTTTTAAATATGGCTCTCACAAACTTAGAAAGTTGATAGAATAACAGGTTTTGTATTATCATGGATTTTCTGAAGGGTATGAAGTCTAAAACTCAAATGTCTGTCATTATTTTCTAACTTTAATCTTTAATGATTTGCCACTAATTTGTCAGAAAGCCACAATTTTATGAAAAACAGACCAAAAATATAAGGCAAAAATCTGGACATTCTGCGAAAATCTGTACAGTTGAGAGGTATCATGATCTCTCGCAGTCATGATTTGCAGTTGTCTTGCATTTAATGTAGTGAATTAAGGCTATGAACTGTTAAAAAGCTGTTTCCATTGTCCAAAGTATGATTCTGTCAGCCTCCATTTGCCTACTGCACAACTTTATGCAAGTCACTTAACCAGACAAATCTACTAGGCTGAGTCTGAAAAAAGGTCTGTATGAATCAGGGCGTGACTCCATTTAACAAGTACAAAAAAAAAAAAAAACAACAAATAAATGAGTTTCAGTTGGGGATCCAAATGGCTGTTGTAACAGTCACTCATGCTTCAGTAATGACTACTCTAGCTATACACTAGTGCCATAAGTCACACTGCAAATGCAGAGTGTAACTAAATGCTAAATAAATCATACAAAATGTGGCTACAGTGGTGGGTGAATGGGAGACAAATTAAATATTAGTATCTAAGACTAAAGGGAAATACAGGTAGCAGTGTGAACATAATGCATTGAAAAATACAAAAGATGATCAGAATGTCATTATTTCATTCTTTATTCAATAACTTGCTAAAGCACTTGGTAATGGCAAAAGCTAACTAAACCTAAAAAAGAAAATTGTGATTTTACTAACATTTGTAGTAACAATCTAAACACTAGTGATCTATAAAGCTTATGTTTAAAAGTACTTGTGATATCATATTATAGCTTCTCCCCACTGTTGCACACCACAGAGTTAGTATGTATATATATATATATATATATATATATATATATATATATATATATATATATATATATATATATATATATATATAATAGTGGTGGGCCAAGCTCTCCAAGTAGGAATGCCGAGGACCATACCCTCTCCCCCATAAAGCATACTTTCCCCCCTTTTTGTTACAGTTTCAAATTACATTTTACAAATAAAAATAAAAAAAACACACTGATACTCAACCCCAACTGCATGGATTTCAAAATAACATAGGCAAACCACGTTTGTAGTGTTTGTAAATAATTTTATATATATTTGCCAAACATTTGTGTCTTGGTGTAGCTATTTTCTCATGTCTGTGATTAAAGAGACTTAAAACTGCATTTTCTGTTTAGGAAAGTTCCACTTTAGAAAAAAAATTCGGATAGCATTACAAGTTACAGAATAATACATTTTAGTAAAAAATGCAAATCAGAGGACTACAGTTATGAGAATTTCTGGGAGCTTTCTGCTTGAAAAACACAAAAAACAGGTATATGCATTTATAGTTTTGCTAGTGTTTTAATAAACTTCTTTCAGCTGTCTGAGTTAGTTGTCTTAATGTATTGTTTGGTTTGTAGTTGATAATGAACCTTATTGTTAAAGCGAATGAAATGCTGACGTCAAATGGCTACAGATGTGAGATAAAGAGAGAGGCAGTACAAACAACATGACAGCGGATGAAGAGAAAATAGAATGGGCGGAGAATTTCTTAAAAATTAAAAAGGTAGTAAGTAGAAAATAGCAAAACCAATGAGAGTAGCTAATCAGAACAGGCAATTATGAGCAAATGAAGTCTGTATGGAAACCCAAAGACAAGATTGTGTATGACTAGACTTCTCTCGGGCACTGTCAATTTAATATTTGTTTATGTCAGTAAGTGTGTATATTCAGAAAAGATAATGAAAGTAATGACTGTACAATTTACATTACCGAGTTATTGCACTTCCTTTTAAAACTGTCATCTGGCAATAAATACTCTTTTAAATGGTTACTGCTTAGAATTCTAGCTTCTCAGGTGTACTTGTATCTGAACAGTGAAGTAAAATGAACAAAAATGGTTAGGGTGATAGATGCGATAAAATATTTCTTCGTTACTGCATTAAAGACAGCTGTTAACCTGGAAATAGTTTGTCCAGTGTTTAAAACACCGTAAATAAGAACATGATTTATGAAATACATAATCATCATTGTTAAAGTAATAAACGAGCTAAGCAACCAAGATACGTGAAATACAGATAAGTAAGATAAAGGGGGCTGAGGATAGATGGCTAGATGGAAACAGGATACGTGTTTGCTGTTCTGTATCACTTTTATGGTACCTGCTTACAGTTAAAAATACGTTGTACTTTTACCAATCAGTTTCTAATATGTTTCTTGTTTAAGTCGGAAACAACGGTAGGTACATATTTATTTAATAAAAGAACAATACATTACTTTTTTCAAACACTTTTGTAACTCCATACTAGAGCCTCGGTGTCATACCTGTCAGCTATCCAGATTTTCGCAGAATGTCCAGATATTTGCTTCATATTCTGTGTGTGTTCCTCATAAAATGTGTGGTTTTCTGGCAAATCACTGGGATGATCTGAGAATTGAAGTCACTAAATAATGATATACGCTTGAGTTTCAGACTTCAAATCCTTCAAAAAATGTATTAACAGAAACCCAGTTATTCTAGCATCTTTCTAAGTTTATATAAACAATATTCAAAATTAGGGTTGCCACCTTTTCAAATGCCCAAAGTGGGACATTTTTGGTACAAATGTCACATTTGAAGGCCGAAACATATCCACGGCCAGTACAAAGGACAGAACTTCACTTTTGTGCCTAAATAAAAGCTTACTCTTGTAGCACTTAGTTGCTTATTCTGTTTCTTAGAACACTTAGGAGTATCAGATACAGAATAACTGTTTTTTGCATCTATTACATAAAATATAGGAATAATTTTGTCCTAAAATCTCAGGAATTTGCCATTTTTACAATTGTTTTGCAGGACACAACTGCCCAAAGAGGGACTGTCCCTCGCAAAGGAATACAGGTGGTAACCCTATTTAAAATCTGTCCCTATTTTTGGGCCTTTGTCCCCCATTTTGTCATTCTTTGTCCAGATTTCTTGCACTGAGGTTGAGAGGTATGCTCGGTGTTTTATAACTTGGTCAAATATCCATGTATCTCAGCTTCTTAGTGAAAGATATATGGACAAAGCCTAAGCCATTGGGGGGCGGGGCAAATTCCCCAAAATAGGGACAAATTTTAAATATGCTCTTATAAACTTAGAAAGTTGCTAGAATGACAAGAGTTGTGTTGGCATGGATTTCCTGAAGCATACGAAGCCCGAAATTCAAATGTATGTCATTATTTAGTGCCTTTCAGCCGTAGTGATTTGCCAGAAAAGCACACATTTTAGGAGGAACATAACAAACGTGAAGCAAAGATTTGGACAGCTGAGGTGTATCGGCACGTCAACATATTTATACTTCTGTGTATGTAATTAAGAGGGTCAAGTATTAAAGGATCGGCTCCTTTTTTTGGGTGAGATTCCATGTGGATGAAAGAGTTTTCGAGGAATACCAAGTACCTTTTTATTACTTTGCCCCTCTCAAAATTACCTGTATGTGTCGTTACTTTGCGATCACCACTGTCCTCAGATGAGGACAGAGTTTATTCATTTCCAACTAAGACATTGTTGCTGAAAGACCCTCACCTCACCCGTCAAAGAATAGCCCCTGTGCTAGGGTGGAACCGGGCACTTCACGTTCTTTCCGTTTGTGAGGTGTCCGATCTTACTAACACGGGTTGCCGTTCTGGCGCTGTCTGTGGTCCTGAAGCTGCGCTGCCTGCCAAGGATGCTGCTGCTTGGAGTGAGGTAGCATCGGAGGCAGGCTGTACTGGGTGATGTCACAGACTGCTGTTCTAAGTGTGAGCACCGAGACGATCATGGCGGCTGCATCCTGGATCCTCTTGTTGGAGTCCAGCTAATATTCATCTCATTCGGAAGGAAGAATGGATGAGAATGGCGCCAGTGACCAGGAGCAGTTGGTCCTTTTTCTTAAAATGCTGAAAGAAGTCTTCGATGTTTGCGATGAAGATGCGGATGGATACATTCGGGTAGAACATTTTATAGACCTAGGGCTACAGTTCGGTCAAGGAGATGAGGTGGGACACCCCTACATGTATATATATATATATATATATATATATAAATATATATGTAATATATCTCTATATATGTTTTTAATGTAGAAAGAAAACGATTAGGGATACCACAAGTACAATATTCACCTGCAGCCTAGATATGATATAATGCTACGGCATACAAATATTGTACAAAAATAATCTACATTCTAACAACTATATTTATAGTGATAAAATCGCTTGTTGTGCCTCTGTGAACGGATCCATGCGTGTGCACACACACTTCACACCTGCAGCTTATCCTAATGCACATACAAACCATCTCACCTTGAATAAATAAGGCGGAGACAGTGCAGTTAGGAGTTGGTAAAATACTGAATTAACGGCATGGATTATTTTCATTATATTTTGATAAGGTAGGAGCATACAGTATTTAGTGTCAGACAGGATTGCTCTTTAAATGCAGATATGATTTGTAGCATGGCCTAATTAAACACTGACACCAACTATAGTAAATACACTCATCGAGATATACCCACTTATGAAATGCAGAATGGGCTGTGCTTTTAATTCAGGAACTGATATGTTGGGCTCTGTGAGTAAATCTTGCCTTGTCATATTATATGATTTCTCCTGTATGGAGAAAATAAATAATTTGTAGACGTAAACCGATGAAGATCACAGACTGTTCAGCCAGAATGTTATTATTATTTATGATGCATAAATGGCAAAGATGCAATCTGGATGAGATATTTGAATGCTCTGGATGTCATAGTTGGATTAATGTGGTTAACTGAGGCACTGCTTAATAGGTTTGCTATTTAAGACTACTGTTTGTGGATATCAGACACGTATTATCTGCTATTTAAGTGACTGTCTAAAAGAGTTACCTAATTTCTTGCTGCACAAATTCATTCCTTTTCTGATCTCTGTACTGTTTTCTCTCTCTCTGCTTGTCTCTTTCTGTGTCTGTTTGTCTCTCTTTGTGCTGTAAGATAACAAAATGAAAACAGACCAGTACCTTCTCAAAGTTCATTCAAGACTAGATGAAAACTGTGAGGAGGTGGTTGTGTGTGTGTGTGTGTGTGTGTGTGTGTGTGTGTGTGTGTGTGTTGGGGGAGGACACAACCTGACTATAGGAATAGCCTTTCCTAAAACTCAATTCATGCATGTCTATATAGAATTTGATATATATATATATATATATATATATATATATATATATATATATATATATATATATATATATATTATACCTCTCAACTGTGCAGATTTTCACAATGTCCAGATTTTTGCCTCATATTTTTGGTCAGTTTCTTATAAAATTGTGGTTTTCTGACAAATCATTGGGAATTCATTGAGGGTTGAAGTCAGAAAATAAAGACATGCATTGGAGTTTCAGACTTCATACTCTTCATCAAATCCATGCTAATGCAATACCTATTATTCTATCAACTTTCTAAGTTTGTAAGAATAATATTTAAAAAGTGTCCCTATTTTGGACATTTATCCCCCAGATTTCTTGCTCTAAGAGGTTGTGTGTGTGTGTGTGTGTGTGTGTGTGTGTGTGTGTGTGTAAATATATATGTATGTATATATATTTCCCTCCTATTACAGATCTCGCCAAATCCTTTACTATATATGCTAAAGGGAATAATCTGGTCAGCTATTATCTGGACAGAATTGGGTAGGTTTGCACAGCTCAGCTTATAAAGGTGCTGGTGGTCATTATCCTAGTATATACCTATGAACCTGTTTAAAGAATTTTCTTTTTTTTCAGTAGTAAATTCTACATGTGGAAAGCTCATGATTTAGAAATTTATACTACACTATAAAACAATATAGCATTGCATATTTTATCTGATACTGTGTATTATATTATATTACTGATACATTTTCTGTGCTCTTTTCTTAGTCATCTTGAAAGACAGGTAACTTAGCTATATATGCAAATGGGCAAATCTGCTAATAGTGTGTGGCTTCTGGTCCCAGCAGATACTTGAGGAAAGTAAATGAAATGTGCAAAACAGGGGTTTCACTATGTATTTTTTTAATATGTGCACATTTATGAATGCAAACACATAAACTTGGACATACTGACAGAAAACTTTACACTACACAGTTTTCTACAGCAAAGCATATATAGTTATTCAGCCTTATGTTTTCTATACACTCTGTATTACATTTTCTTAATCAAGAGCTGCTTGTAACCAGGTAAAGTCACCATTTCCAGCTGTTACATTGTATCCATGTAATGTTTTCAAAAAGATCCAATAAGAAAAAATACTGAGCGTCATATAGCAGCAGCTTCCATATTTTGGGGTCACTAAAAGGCATAAAACCAAAATGCTGGAGGTAGTAAATGAAAGTACCTTCATTCATTATAATAACAGTGATGTGATGTCTTTAATGTGACTATAGTCTTCACTGTAGTTTATGCTGTTATTTAAAGATGTTACTGTCTCTGTGAGAGTAGTCTGTTACTCTTATGAAAAAAGTGTCCTTATTAATATTGTATACAAAAACAGTGTGAAATACATACACACACACACACACACACACACACACACACACACACACACACACACACACACACACACACACTCTCTCTCACACACACACACACACACACACACACACACACACACACACACACACACACACACACACACACACATCTTTATATGCATGCATTTTGGTTCAGCAATAAGTCTATTAGACTGTTCTGTTTATGGCCATGTTCCCAGAACATGCTTCAGAAATAGTTACATGTGATGTTTTCAGTCATATGAGGTACCTTACAGGCTAGGCCACTTCCAAGAAAGTTTTCTGAGAAAACTGTTTCATAAAGATGTCTTAAAATCTTCTTGACAATGTCTTATTTTAAAAGCTACATAAAATCAGAACATGTACCTGTAACAACAGAAAATACATTTAATTTACTTACTCATAAAATGCAGTGTTAAATTTCTCTGGAGGTTGTATTGGCAGTCAAATCATTAAAGTGGAAAGTAACACTGTCCTTCACCAGAAATAAATTATATGCCATACTCAGGGCAGCATTTTGTGTTTGCTTTTTATTGTTCTGCTATTATGAAACAGCCATTCTTTGGTGAAACTCATTAACATATATACATTTTGTGCCAACTCAAGCAGTTAAAGCTGTTCATTGACTTACAAATACTAAGTGCTCAGAAACAATTACTTTTCTAAAAGCCAAATAACTCAGAGCATGTGGTTCTTTGGGTATGGACAGTTACTTGGAATACATTCAACAGCACATGTGCTGTTATTAACTTTCACTTCATTCAAAATTGTACAAATCATTCTGCCATATTTGTTTGTAGTCTGTTCAGTTAATGGCTAAATGACTGCTAGTTACTTTTTATATCCTCAGTTTGAAGATACTTACTAAACAGTAATACTTCACTGAAAAGGCAGTAGTCTAAAAGGGGTCTATACTAAAATAGCGAAACCTCACTTACGCGAATACCTAAATACCGCAAAAACACTGAACGTCCTGAAGCACGGAATTCGAAATATCGAATTGTCATAGTTGGCCCTTATTCGGTATAGCTCTCTAACGTAAATGTGCAATAGTTACGGACCTTAGGGTTAGGGTGTGTGTTAAGATAAGTGCATACATAGTAATACATGCAACCTTTACTTTAGGGTTAGTAGTAGGGTTATGTTAAGTGTATGTATAGTAATATAGTTGTGCAGCTGTATGTATACGTAATTTATACTTTTCCTGTAGTTGGGTGTTGTTTGTTTATAGTTACATACATTTGTGTGTATTGAATGTTTGATTAGGATATGGGATATATGGGTGAAGTGTAGATATGGGGAAGTGTGGATTATTTATTTTGTTTGGGTAGGTAGTACGTAGCGGGCGATGGGGTTGGCCAACTATGGCAATTCGATATTTAGAATTTTGCGCTTCAGGACGTTCGGTGTTTTCGCACTTTGCTATTTGTGTGTCTGCGTTTAGGTATTCGCGTAAGTGAGTTTCGATATTTTAATAGAGACCCGTCTAAAAGTCCATTTTATTGAATGTGGTATAGCTAGATGTAGGTTTTCAATACAGAAGCAGAAATAGTGAGATTTGTGTGATTTTGTATTTAAAAGCTTTAGCTGATGCCTGAGATATGACATCAATCTGAAACAAAGTATATATACAAAAACTACAACTCTGATCAAACATTTCTGTATTGTTGTTTTTTGGACTTTCGCATGGTATAATTCTCCATTCAGGCGTCAGAGAAGTTATTATTCTGCAAGTTGCATCATTTTCCAAAATATATGCAATGTTTGGATGCTGGTCATTTGAACCATGAGTAGGCAAAGTATCAGCAGTTACTGCAGAGCTGCTGTATGCATGTGTGCAACAAAGAATTAATATTAATGCAATGAAAACAGTTAAAATGATTCATGGTTATTTAAACTTGGAAATATAAAGGCAGAACAATTATTATGGCAATAAAGTTGTATTTATTTATTTTATTTGTTCTGTTAAATACTTATTAAGTAGAATTTGCAGAGCAGTCTAAAAAAGGATAACTATTTCTGTTTGTCATACATTACATAATATTCTGAATGACCTAGCAGACAGATGAGAATAATACATAAAGGAAAACATGTGGCATATTTTTTTATTGCATGACACAGGTTTATGTGTTTTTTTTTCTCAGCTGGATTACACTGGTATTGATTTTCCAATGTCAGTCCTTCACAGTTGTATGCAGTCATGTCCTGGCATTACACATAGAAGATCACTATTGTATGACTGCATGGAAACATAAGTAGAAGCAAGGTATGCAAGTGATATTGTCATCTGCTCAAGACTTCTATCCATAAACATGTTCTAATAATTAAATTGCTGTTTGCTTAATTTTCACAAGATAAACCATGGACGTAACATGGTATTGGCAGCATCAGAGTGCAGTGTATTAGAGGACATCCATTTTGAAACATGTCTAGACCTGTGTGTTAACACTTTAATAGACAAATGAGAAATAAGTTTGGGGTCCATCATAACCCTTTCAATCGTTTGAAGAGAAGGAAATTAACTAGACAGGTACTTCCAGCAGGACAGACAACAGAATAAATAGAAATTCCACTGATGTCAGTTAATGTGTGTGTGTATATATTTGTTTCTCTACTGTGTTTGTTTGTATGTATATACATATAATGTTATCAATGTTATTTGATGACAAACTTACTGAACGTTTGATCATTCAGCAGAAATACTCAAAATTCAATTACAATTTCACCAAAAAGACAATTTGTCTAAAAGGCCATTTTTTGAATTTGGTAAAGCTATATATATTTCTGCAGTACAGGAGCAGAGATCCCTAGATTTGTATGTTTTTTATGAAGAAGCTGTAGCTGGCACCTTTTGTGACCTGTACATATTCACTGCTGATTTGGTTTGTATATGTGTATTGGCATTAATTCCTTGTGTATGGTAGTTTCACTGTTCTACACAGCTGGATTACTGTGGAATTAGCATATTTAAGTAAGTGGGGTATAGGCAACTTTCTTTCACCACAAGTGTTCTGAATGCTTTTAACTTGGGTATTTTTGATTGTATCATGTTTCAGTTATTCAGAATGTAATTAAAATGCATTTCAATGAAATGAGCTTTCA
>NC_056733.1:71091776-71099276 GCF_019279795.1 Protopterus annectens | reverse complement strand
ATTTAAGATAAACCACCATTTTTACATAGTGTACCCAATATGTATTTTTATCATATGCTTTTGTCAGATTTACTGCTATGATAATCACACACACACACACACACACATAAATACATGCACGTATGTAGATGCAGATAGCTGGAGCGCCTCCTTAGACTTCAGTGGAACTGGATGCAGTTCTGTCTGCTTGAGCTGAGCTCACTGTTAATGAACTCCCAATAACTGGTTCCTGTAGGAAATCACTCCTGCTGCAGTTTTCAGTGTATGCCAGCAGTGATCCATTTGTTTTCACAAATGACCCTTTTCTTTATGTTACTGCAACTGCAGAATTAAAATATATAGGTCTGGTGGGTGTGGCAGGCTTAGCCCAACCGCGTGTGTGTGTGTGTGTGTGTGTGTGTGTGTGTGTGTGTGTGTGTGTGTGTGAGAGAGATGGGGGGGGGGGGTTTCAACTGGCAAAAACATTTATATTTAATGTTTTCAGCCCACTGAATTCTTCACCAGTTGGGCTGGGTGAGTTGGTTTCTCAACAAGTTGTAACTCAATGAGTTATAGTGGAAGTTAGGTGGCTAGGCTGAGTGATATGAGGTACACAATCTGTGGCCTGTTACGCCATACAACATCTGATATGTGTGTGCGTAAAACTTGTTTAAAGTAAAAAGCTTTCATACTTGTGCCTAATCAGTATACCTGTGGTAGACGTAGGGACAAAAATGGTGAGCCATGCTTTATTGCTCTGTGCCTTATGTCATACAAATAATGTATGAGCAAGGCTTTGTGTGTTTACATATGGGCTGAGTGGACATTATCAGAATAGCTGTGCTTAACATTGCACAGTCAACAGGCATTGTGCCCTGACATGAAAGGGACTCATTCCTATGAGTTAGAGCACTCTTCTTGCCTTCTATTTCACAGTAACACTGCCTGCATGACCTATATCCTATGGGACCTCTTTATTCTCTGAATGAAGCTCACAGTGACTGTAAATATACTGATTACCAATAAAATACTGTTTGAAAAGCAGAGCGGTGTTTCACAGGAACATTGCAGAGGCATGTTTTTCATCATCTCATTTACCACTTTCCTCAGTCCAGTCTTGTTTCACCTCGGGTTTACAGATTTTGACATTAAGAATCAAGGTAGTACAATCTCAGAGTTAATCTGGATGGAGTTTCAAGGGTCAGGTTGTAGAACTGCCTACATGGGAGTGCAGAAGCATATGCCCTCATGCAAAAATACTTAATTTTTTTGTAGATTTATTAAATGTTTTCTGTTTTAACTTTGACAGGTTTGATTAGTTCCTATGAATCCAAATCTGGGTACTACCACAGACAGATGCGCAATATGGTGACTCATTTTACTAGCTTATCTTTTTAAATGGACAGAATGCACTTTTTATATACACAGACATATATGTATATATTTATACACACATGCACACACACACACGCACACACACACACGCGCACACACACACACACACACACACACACACACACACACACACACACACACACACACAGGGACATCTCAAAGGTGAAAAGGTGGTGTGTAGCTTGAAAAGGTGGTGTATAGCTTAAAATGTGCTTTGTGTCTGTAAAATTCTTACAACAATCTAGTTAGGAAATTGATTGTTAAAGTGAGGTAATTAAGGGGATTACTTAAACATTAATCAATGACTGTGCATGAGTGTATCAGGACTTACCCACTGTTGGTGTGGTTTGATCATGAGGGCGAAGCCCAAGTGATCAAACAATGTCAACCGTGGGTAAACCCCAATGTACCCACAAACAGGAGTGGATTCTTGTTATTATACAATGACATTATTTAAGAAAGACATTGCTTACCTTTCTTAAATAATGTCTTTGTATAATGGTACTATAGTGTTCCTATATGTTCTTCCTTGTTTGCTAATATACTGTGCTTGCATATAGGACTGACATTCCCCTTGCACAGCACATCAGTGCAGTGCAGGACAAGTAATGGCGAAAAGAGAATCTCCATTTTTTTTTTTGCTGACATGCTGGGCAAATTCCAGCATAATGAAGGGACAAAGGTCCAGAAATAGGAACTGATTTTAAATATTGCTGTTATACACTTAGAAAGTTGCTGGAATAAGCAGTTTTATGTTAGCTTGCATTTAAAGAAGGATGTGAAGCCTAAACCTGAAATACCCATTATAATTTAATAAATTCAATCTACAGTGACTTGGCAGAAAACTAAAATTTTTATGAGGAACAGACTAAAACTTTAAGGCAAAAATGTGGACATTTGAGAGGTATGACTGCTGAGATTTTGTGAGAGACAGTGCAGAAATACAAGGAAAATCAGGCACATTTCTAATTCTTTAGTTTTGCCGAGTGCACCTGATTTTTCTCATCTTTTGCTCTGTCCTTTAGCATATATCAATAGAAAGTCTATCCGCTCAATGGTACTTTAGTGGCCTGACTTTTTTTCTACTGATATATGTTAAATTTACAACAGGCATGCTGGCTGGCCAGTCCAGTCAGCATGCTCATTTTTGAATAGAAATGAGCAGTCATTGTACAATTCTGTATAAAAGGCTGTAGCCCGAAACTGGTTTCTCAGTTGGAGGTTCTTCATGGATTAGAGCAGGAGCTTTGCTTAAAGATTCTTAGGTCCTGAAGTTGGATAGTCCAATCAAAGCCTGTTTTGGACATGGCCTGAAGGAATTTCAGGAGATATTTTTTTTAAATTAAAGGATGTCCCAGCAAAAGCCTGCAGTTGTGAACTGTTTGCAGTTGTTGATTTTTGGTGGAAGTGTTATGTAGGTTACCGTTTGTGTAGAGGAGTTACCACTAAGGACTAATAAATTTGGAAATTTTTACATTATTGACAGTGCCTTGTAAATAAACAAAAATGATAGCTAAGGACTTTATATTTGTCATTTATATTTGTCATTTTTTTTTCAAGTAAGCCTGATTTTTTTCATACTGTTGCTTTCCAGTGTGTTTAACACTTGATTACATATATACGTACATATGTGCTTTTATATGTAGCACATGCCACAACCATGCACAGACATATAGGTATACACACTGACACACATTTATATACAAATCAGATCAGATGAATAGGTATTGCATTGCGTGCTGTATTTAAGTCAAATCTGGTGCCAGATTAGATGGACTAAATACTGCAGACTTCTTTGTGTATTCAAATATTTTTTGCCACAACTTTGTAATAAATGTGGGATCACAGAAGGAAATATATGCATATGGAAGCACTAAAATGAATATGAGATGTAAGCTACAAATGCATGGCAGAGAAACCTTTATTGAGGAGATTCTGATAAAGTATACTATCGAATGATAATTACAGACTTGTTCGTGAAAACCACATTCCCAAATGTAGGAACTAGATCTTTAATGCAAATGATCGGAGTACAACAAATGCATCTGAAGATTGGGTGAGCAACAGGGACTTGAGGTTTTAGAGGATGCATCTGAGCTACAAAATGTGTACAGCTGTGCTGAAGTGCCAGCAGCAAAATGGAGGTAAATATGAACTAATATAGGTGTTTAAGAGAGATGAAAATGGTTTGCAGAGACAACAATTGATAACTGAATGACAGCTTAAACATCAGCTAAGTTGTAGTGCTTTAAACATTCTTTTGATGCACCTGATATACTCACCTTGGGATCTTTGCAGAGCTCTACTAAATGCTAATGTAGGATATATTAATTGCTTGTATGTGAATCTAAACCTTAATGTAAAATAGCAACAGTCTAAAAGAAGCATTGTTAACAGTATTCAGCAGTGGATTCTCTCCCCAATTTAGTCAAGTCATTGTGGTTAACTGTGTAGTTGTATGTTATAGGGATGGACAAACCTGCAAGCTTCACAATGTCGAGGAAAGTGCAGAATAAGAGAATACACCTGAAACTGCAGCATGGACTTGGGCTCTGAAACACCGGCACCAACACAGTATCCATCTAATTAGGGATTAACACTGTACTGCTCACCTCTCTTCTCAGGCAATGGCCTCTGTGCACCCACTGAAGCAGTTATCTGCAGGCACTGATTTTTCTCTGCTTCAGATGTTTTAAAACATTGTGCTTACAAAGAGCAGAGACTAATCGACCTGACCAAGAAAACATGTAGCATACGCATTGCTGCGGCAGTCTAGGTAGGTCCCTTATGGTTAGTACAATTGTACTCTTGGTGTTCCCTGTCTCTGTCTGCAGCAGAGTAAGCAGCTGTAACTGAATTACTAGCACCTTAGGGTGTACATATGCAAACTTGTGGTAACAACAAACTGACATGAATTATAACTGTTTTTCTCTTTACTGAACATACAATAATGTGAGCAATATTTTTGTTCTTTTTGATTCTATCAGTTTAATCTATGCAAATTTTGTCTTGTAAAATTTACATTGAATATATGAACAATAATTAATGTGCAATAATATAATAATTAAAACCCAAATACATAGACTCATAGGATCACTTGTCAGTCTTATAACCTATTGACCCCCAAGAAACTTGAATTTTTTAACAACTTATTGATATTTTCTAATGTCTATATAAGTATAGCAAGACAGTTTTTGAACGAAGGTAATGCCTAACTCCTCGTTGTATGTGGAAACTTAATTCTTAATCTTAAAAGACACTATTTCATTTACTAGTGAGATTTTTTTTTTTTCTTTTACTATATTTTTGTTTAGTATTTGGTTCCCCATTTTAATACATTTAACTTCAATTTTATTAAAGTTTCTGGTTCCAAAGACCATGCAGAAAAATTAACATAAAATAAATAAACCATATGTAAAACCATACAGGAAAGAATAAACTAAAAGAAACATATAAAAATAAAACTGACCAATAAACAGTTAAGTATGTAAACATCCGTGTTAGAAAACCATTCAGGAATGAAATGAGTAGGAAGCTAAGCTGACAACTAAAACCCACGTGAGCTAAATGCCTAATTAAAGAGATGGGTTTTTAAAGCATTTAAAGCTTACAAGAAGTGGCGACTCACTCAGCCAACCAGATAACAATAAGGACCTTAGTAACTAAAATATCAAATCACAGAAAACTCAAGTTGAACTGCGGGAACTACTAACAGCATACAATAGACCATGTACAGAGACCGAGTCAGATGCTACCATGAAATAGGATCCTGCAGATGGGGGGATGCAAGCCATGTTGGGCAAGACAGACCAGCACAAGAACCTTAAACATAACCCACTGCCTAATCAGTAGCCAGTGCAAGCCCTGCAATATTAATATAAAGGGTTAATATTTAGACAGCCTAGTAAGTAATTGGGCTGCAGAGTTCTGCACCATCGTCATGTGGTTGAGATCCACATTTATAAATTCTGGGCTCAAGGTACTGCAATGTCCAATCAGAAGAAGACAACATGCACTTATGGAAAGGGCTTTCTAATGGTAAGGTGTCAGGTTAAAGTTAGGGGCAGGGGTTAGGGTTTGTATGCATTAGTAAAAGGTGGTGCAGTGGGGTGAATGCACACTAACCCTAATCTTTGAACCAGTTCCCATTACTTACATCAAATCTCTACTACTCAAGCTAAAACCTTGCTCTCCTTCCACTGACAATCTCCTACATTCCTTAAACTTGCTGCTGACTCAATTGCCTATCCTGTATCTATATTAATTAATCAATCTATTCTGGAATCAACTGTCCCCACCCTTTGGAAATCTTTCTTCACTATCCCTCTTCATAAAGGTGGAAACTCCACTGACCCCTCAAACTACTGACCCATTGCCATGCTGTCCCCCCTCACCAAGATATTAGAAAAATGTATTCACTCACAGCTTCTCAATCACCTCCTCACACACTACCCAACATGGATTTCGTCCTCACCACAGCACCACCACTGCCCTCCTCTCCTTCACTCATATCATTGCAGAGGCCCTAGACAACAATAAACTCATGTCCCGTCTCTTCCTAGATCTCTCCAAAGCCTTCAGTACTGTCTGTCATCCTCTACTACTATCCAAACTTGCAAATCTCCACCTATCCCCCACCACACTTGCCTGGTTTAATAGTTACCTATCTGGCAGGGAACAATCTGTCAAATGGCTCTCATCCTCCTCACCTTTCCTTCCCATCTCCTCTGGTGTTCCCCAAGGCTCCATCTTGGGACCCCTTTTGTTTAACATCTTCACCAATGATCTTTACACCTCATGCACAGAATCCTCCCTTATTCAGTATGCCGATGACTCCACACTTATATCCATCTTAAATAACATTCCTGAACTACACTCCCTGACCCAACAGGCCCTACTATCCACTGAACAATGTCTCTCTCACAACCAATTGATCCCAAATCCCAAAAAGACCAAACTCCTACTTTTCCTTCCCTGTTCTCTTTCTCATCACAAAACCTCCTTTTTTATTACATCTTCTAACAATACAAACATCCAACCTGACACCCATACAAAAGTCCTAGGGGTCATTATCGATGATGAACTCAAGTTCAACTTACACATACTGCAATGTATAAAAAAATCAAACCAGAAACTAGGTCTGCTATATCGGAACAAAAAATTCCTAACCCCTGAATCTAGACTTACCCTGGGCCAGGCACTCCTCCTCCCCTCCCTCTCATACGCCGCCACAGCTCTTACCAATATCCAGGCCTCCACTCTAAACAAACTGCAACCGACTTACCCTAAAATAGCCAGATTCATTACTAACTCCCCATACAACTCACACCACTGCATTTCTTTAAACTCTCTTCAATGGCTTGAACTTCCCTAGTTTCTGATATCTTATCAATTTCATATGCTACACTCTATTCTTTATAAACCCTCCTTCTGTCCATCTCTATCTTCCTTAGTCAACATCTACATTCCCATCCCGGACCCTCCGTACTTCTAACCAACAATTACTTGATATCTACCACCCAAAAAGGTCAGTAGGCAAACTACAAAGACTCCCATGCCCATGCTTGGAACAAACTTCCCCTTGACTTGCGTTCAATCTCCCACACCTCACACTTTAAAAATTAACTAAAAGCTTATTTTCTCAGTTCCAGAACCTGCCCTTGCCATGACCCTACCTAGACTTCCTTCCCTTTATGTACCCTCAAAAGGACCATACTTAGTAGCGCATTACACCTCTCTCTCCAATGTGTCTACTATGCATTTGCACAATTTTATACAAACAAAAAATGTTTATTGTTGACCTATTGAACTATATCAATGTAAAATTGTTACTTAGCTTCTTTTTAATGCAACTTTAACTTTATGCATGTAACCCAACATATGTGAATTGTTTTGCTATAACTGCTATTATATCAATATTGTTTAAAATTGTACTTGTTTTAAAATATATTACTGGAGCTTTTCTCCTCAGGTCTCCACTGAAAATGGGCCACAAGCCCAGTTGGACAAACCCGGGTAAAAAATGTCAATAAATAAATAAATAAATAAATAAATAATCTTAACCCTGACCCTGTCAATGCCCCTGCTTCAAATGTAACCCCTACCACACCACTTTAGTAATGCCTG